>NC_092384.1:13620847-13694452 GCF_030028105.1 Mobula birostris
TAGAGTAAAATTGAAGCTATACTTTTAGTGCCAAAGCACTGCATTCACAGAGAAATCAACTTTTTTGTCTTAAACACCTGAGTGATATAAATGGTGTGAAACATCTCAGGATCATGTTGGGAGTTATATTAAGATGTTTACAATCGGTTTGCAGTCAGTACCTTTGAGTTAAATTGAAATGTATACTTTATTCAATGCGATTGCACTCTGTGCACCGAGAAATCAACTTTTTTATCTTGAATACCTGAGTGATATAATAGGAGTCAAACATCTCAGGATCATGTGGGGAGTTATGCTATGATGTTTCCATAAGGTTTACAGTCAGTACCTTTGAGTAAAATTGAAATGTATACTTCATTCATTGCTAAACCAGATTATGCTCTGAGAACAGAACTTTTTTGTTTTGAACAACTGAGTGATGCAACAGGTGTCAAACATCCCAGGATAATGTGGTGAGTTATGCTATGTTGTTTCCATAAGGTTTGCAGTCAGTAACTTTGAGTAAAATTGAAATGTATACTTCATTCAATGCTGAAGCTCTGGATGCTCTGAGAAATCAACTTTTTTGTCTTGAATACCTAAATGATGTAACAGATGTCAAACATCTCAGGATCATGTGGAGAGTTATACTAAGATGTTTCCATAAGGTTTGCAGTCAGTACCTTTGAGTAAAATTGAAATGTATTCTTCATTCATTGCTAAACCAGATTATGCTCTGAGAACAGAACTTTTTTGTTTTGAATAACTGAGTGATCCAAAAGGTGTCAAACATCTCAGGATAATGTGGGGAGTTATGCTATGATGTTTCCATAAGGTTTGCAGTCAGTACCTTTGAGTAAAATTGAAATGTATACTTCATTCATTGCTAAACAACATTATGCTCTCAGAAAACAACTTTTTTGTCTTGAATACCTGAGTGATATAACAGCAGTCAAACAGCTCAGGATCATGTGGGGAGTAATATTAAGATGTTTCCATAAGGTTTGCATTCAGTACTTTAGAGTAAAATTGAATCTATACTTTTAGTGCCAAAGCACTGCATTCACAGAGAAATCAACTTTTTTGTCTTGAATAGCTGAGTGATATAACAGCAGTCAAACAGCTCAGGATCATGTGGGGTGTAATATTAAGATGTTTCCATAAGGTTTGCATTCAGTACTTTAGAGTAAAATTGAAGCTATACTTTTAGTGCCAAAGCACTGCATTCAGAGAGAAATCAACTTTTTTGTCTTAAACACCTGAGTGATATAAATGGTGTGAAACATCTCAGGATCATGTTGGGAGTTATATTAAGATGTTTCCAATCGGTTTGCAGTCAGTACCTTTGAGTTAAATTCAAATGCATACTTTATTCAATGCGATTGCACTCTGTGCACCGAGAAATCAACTTTTTTATCTTGAATACCTGAGTGAAATAATAGGAGTTAAACATCTCAGGATCATGTGGGGAGTTATGCTATGATGTTTCCATAAGGTTTGCAGTCAGTACCTTTGAGTAAAATTGAAATGTATACTTCATTCATTGCTAAACAAGATTATGCTCTGAGAACAGAACTTTTTTGTTTTGAATAACTGAGTGTTGCAACAGGTGTCAAACATCTCAGGATAATGTGGGGAGTTATGCTATGTTGTTTCCATAAGGTTTGTAGTCAGTTCCTTTGAGCAAAATTGAAATGTATACTTCATTCAATGCTGAAGCTCTGGATGCTCTGAGAAATCAGCTTTTTTGTCTTGAATACCTAAATGATGTAACAAGTGTCAGACATCTCAGGATCATGTGGGGAGTTATACTATGATGATTCCATAAGGTTTGCAGTCAGTACCTTTGAGTTAAATTGAAATGTATACTTCATTCAAAACTTAAGCTCTGTATGCTCTGAGAAATCCACTTTTTTGTCTTGAATACCTAAATGATGTAACAGGTGTCAAACATCTCAGGATAATGTGGGGAGTTATACTAAGAGGTTTCCATAAAGTTTGAAGTCAATACCTTTGAGTAAAATTGAAATGTATACTTCATTCATTGGTAAACAAGATTATGCTCTGAGAAAACAACTTTTTTGTTTTGAATAACTGAGTGATGCAACAGGTGTCAAACATCTCAGGATCATGTGGGAAGTTATGCTATGTTGTTTCCATAAGGTTTGCAGTCAATACCTTTGAGTAAAATTGAAATGTATACTTCATTCATTGCTAAACAACATTAAGCTCTCAGAAAACAACTTTTTTCTCTTGAATACCTGAGTGATATAACAGCAGTCAAACAGCTCAGGATCATGTGGTGAGTAATATTAAGATGTTTCCATAAGGTTTGCATTCAGTACCCTAGAGTAAAATTGAAGCTACACTTTTAGTGCCAAAGCACTGCATTCACAGAGAAATCAACTCTTTTGTCTTAAACACCTGTCTGATATAAATGGTGTGAAACATCTCAGGATCATGTTGGAAGTTATATTAAGATGTTTCCATAAGTTTTGCTGTCAGTACCTTTGAGCAAAATTGAAATCTATACTTCACTTATTGCTAAACAACAGTTTGCTCTGAGAAATCAACTTTTTTGTTTTAAATAACTGAGTGATAGAACAGGTGTCAAACATCTCAGGATCATGTGGGGAGTTATGCTATGATGTTTCCATAAGGTTTGCAGTCAGTACCTTTGAGTAAAATTGAAATGTATACTTCATTCAATGCTGAAGCTCTGGATGCTCTGAGAAATCAACTTTTTTGTCTTGAATACCTAAATGATGTAACAGATGTCAAACACCTCAGGATCATGTGGGGAGTTATACTAAGATGTTTCCATGAGGTTTGCAGTCAATACCTTTGAGTAAAATTGAAATGTATACTTCATTCATTGCTAAACAAGATTATGCTCTGAGAAAACAAGTTTTTTGTTTTGAATACTGAATGATGCAACAGGTGTCAAACATCTCAGGATCATGTGGGGAGTTATGCTATGTTGTTTCCATAAGGTTTGCAGTCAGTACCTTTGAGTAAAATTGAAATGTATACTTCACCTGTTGCTAAACAACAGTTTGCTCAGAGAAATCAACTTTATTGTTTTAAATAACTGAGTGATAGAACGGGTGTCAAACATCTCAGGATCATGTGGGGAGTTATGCTATGATGTTTCCATAAGGTTTGCAGTCAGTAACTTTGAGTAAAATTGAAATGTATACTTCATTCATTGCTAAACAGCATTATGCTCTCAGAAAACAACTTTTTTGTCTTGAATACCTGAGTGATATAACAACAGTCAAACAGCTCAGGATCATGTGGGGAGTAATATTAACATGTTTCCATAAGGTTTGCATTCAGTACTTTAGAGTAAAATTGAAGCTATACTTTTAGTGCCAAAGCACTGCATTCACAGAGAAATCAACTTTTTTGTCTTAAACACCTGAGTGATATAAATGGTGTGAAACATCTCAGGATCATGTTGGGAGTTATATTAAGATGTTTACAATCGGTGTGCAGTCAGTACCTTTGAGTTAAATTGAAATGTATACTTTATTCAATGCGATTGCACTCTGTGCATCGAGAAATCAAGTTTTTTATCTTGAATACCTGAGTGATATAATAGGAGTCAAACATCTCAGGATCATGTGGGGAGTTATGCTATGATGTTTCCATAAGGTTTGCAGTCAGTACCTTTGAGTAAAATTGAAATGTATACTTCATTCAATGCTGAAGCTCTGGATGCTCTGAGAAATCAACTTTTTTGTCTTGAATACCTAAATAATGTAACAGATGTCAAACATCTCAGGATCATGTGGAGAGTTATACTAAGATGTTTCCATAAGGTTTGCAGTCAGTACCTTTGAGTAAAATTGAAATGTATTCTTCATTCATTGCTATACCAGATTATGCTCTGAGAACAGAACTTTTTTGTTTTGAATAACTGAGTGATGCAACAGGTGTCAAACATCTCAGGATAATGTGGGGAGTTATGCTATGATGTTTCCATAAGGTTTGCAGTCAGTACCTTTGAGTAAAATTGAAATGTATACTTCATTCATTGCTAAACAACATTATGCTCTCAGAAAACAACTTTTTTGTCTTGAATACCTGAGTGATATAACAGCAGTCAAACAGCTCAGGATCATGTGGGGAGTAATATTAAGATGTTTCCATAAGGTTTGCATTCAGTACTTTAGAGTAAAATTGAAGCTATACTTTTAGTGCCAAAGCACTGCATTCACAGAGAAATCAACTTTTTTGTCTTAAACACCTGAGTGATATAAATGGTGTGAAACATCTCAGGATCATGTTGGGAGTTATATTAAGATGTTTACAATCGGTTTGCAGTCAGTACCTTTGAGTTAAATTGAAATGTATACTTTATTCAATGCGATTGCACTCTGTGCACCGAGAAATCAACTTTTTTATCTTGAATACCTGAGTGATATAATAGGAGTCAAACATCTCAGGATCATGTGGGGAGTTATGCTATGATGTTTCCATAAAGTTTGCAGTCAGTACCTTTGAGTAAAATTGAAATGTATACTTCATTCAATGCTGAAGCTCTGGATGCTCTGAGAAATCAACTTTTTTGTCTTGAATACCTAAATGATGTAACAGATGTCAAACATCTCAGGATTATGTGGAGAGTTATACTAAGATGTTTCCATAAGGTTTGCCGTCAGTACCTTTGAGTAAAATTGAAATGTATACTTCACTTATTGCTAAACAACAGTTTGCTCTGAGAAATCAACTTTCTTGTTTTAAATAACTGAGTGATAGAACAGGTGTCAAACACCTCAGGATCATGTGGGGAGTTATGCTATGATGTTTCCATAAGGTTTGCAGTCAGTAACTTTGAGTAAAATTGAAATGTATACTTCATTCATTGCTAAACAACATTATGCTGTCAGAAAACAACTTTTTTGTCTTGAATACCTGAGTGATATAACAACAGTCAAACAGCTCAGGATCATGTGGGGAGTAATATTAAGATGTTTCCATAAGGTTTGCATTCAGTACTTTAGAGTAAAATTGAAGCTATACTTTTAGTGCCAAAGCACTGCATTCACCGAGAAATCAACTTTTGTATCTTAAACACCTGAGTGATATAATAGGAGTCAAACATCTCAGGATCATGTGGGGAGTTATGCTATGATGTTTCCATAAGGTTTGCAGTCAGTACCTTTGAGTAAAATTGAAATGTATACTTCATTCAATGCTGAAGCTCTGTACGCTCTGAGAAATCAACTTTTTTGACTTGAATACCTAAATGATGTAACAGGTGTCAAACATCTCAGGATCATGTGGGGAGTTATACTAAGAGGTTTCCATAAGGTTTGCAGTCAATACCTTTGAGTAAAATTGAAATGTATACTTCATTCATTGCTAAACAAGATTATGCTCTGAGAAAACAAGTTTTTTGTTTTGAATAACTGAGTGATGCAACAGGTGTCAAACATCTCAGGATCAACTGGGGAGTGATGCTATGTTGTTTCCATAAGGTTTGTAGTCAGTACCTTTGAGTAAAATTGAAATGTATACTTCATTCATTGCTAAACAAGATTATGCTCTCAGAAAACAACTTTTTTGTTTTGAATAACTGAGTGATGCAACAGGTGTCAAACATCTCAGGATCATGTGGGGAGTTATACTAAGATGTTTCCATAAGGTTTGCAGTCAGTACCTTTGAGTAAAATTGAAATGTATACTTCACTTATTGCTAAACAACAGTTTGCTCTGAGAAATCAACTTTCTTGTTTTAAATAACTGAGTGATAGAACAGGTGTCAAACACCTCAGGATCATGTGGGGAGTTATGCTATGATGTTTCCATAAGGTTTGCAGTCAGTAACTTTGAGTAAAATTGAAATGTATACTTCATTCATTGCTAAACAACATTATGCTCTCAGAAAACAACTTTTTTGTCTTGAATACCTGAGTGATATAACAACAGTCAAACAGCTCAGGATCATGTGGGGAGTAATATTAAGATGTTTCCATAAGGTTTGCATTCAGTACTTTAGAATAAAATTGAAGCTATACTTTTAGTGCCAAAGCACTGCATTCACAGAGAAATCAACTTTTTTGTCTTAAACACCTGAGTGATATAAATGGTGTGAAACATCTCAGGATCATGTTGGAAGTTATATTAAGATGTTTGCAATCAGTTTGCAGTCAGTACCTTTGAGTTAAATTGAAATGTATACTTTATTCAATGCGTTTGCACTCTCTGCACAGAGAAATCAACTTTTTTGTCTTGAACACCTGAGTGATATAAATGGTGTGAAATATCTCAGGATCATGCTGGGAGTTATATTAAGATGTTTCCATCAGGTTTGCAGTCAGTACCTATGAGATAAATTGAAATGTATGCTTCAGTCTAAACTTAAGCTCTGTATGCTCTGAGAAATCAACTTTTTTGTCTTGAATACCTAAATGATGTAACAGGTGTCAAACATCTCAGGATGATGTGGGGAGTTATACTAAGAGGTTTCCATAAGGTTTGCAGTCAATACCTTTGAGTAAAATTGAAATGTATAGTTCATTCATTGCTAAACAACATTATGCTCTCAGAGAACAACTTTTTTGTCTTGAATACCTGAGTGATATAACAGCAGTCAAACAGCTCAGGATCATGTGGGGAGTAATATTAAGATGTTTCCATAAGGTTTGCATTCAGTACTTTGGAGTAAAATTGAAGCTATACTTTTAGTGCCAAAGCACTGCATTCACAGAGAAATCAACTTTTTTGTCTTAAACACCTGAGTGATATAAATGGTGTGAAACATCTCAGGATCATGTTGGGAGTTATATTAAGATGTTTACAATCGGTTTGCAGTCAGTACCTTTGAGTTAAATTGAAATGTATACTTTATTCAATGCGATTGCACTCTGTGCAACGAGAAATCAACTTTTTTATTTTGAATACCTGAGTGATATAATAGGAGTCAAACATCTCAGGATCATGTGGGGAGTTATGCTATGTTGTTTCCATAAGGTTTGCAGTCAGTACCTTTGAGTTAAATTGAAATGTATACTTTATTCAATGCGATTGACCTCTGTGCACCGAGAAATCAACTTTTTTATCTTGAATACCTGAGTGATATAATAGGAGTCAAACATCTCAGGATCATGTGGGGAGTTATGCTATGATGTTTCCATAAGGTTTACAGTCAGTACCTTTGAGTAAAATTGAAATGTATACTTCATTCATTGCTAAACCAGATTATGCTCTGAGAACAGAACTTTTTTGTTTTGAACAACTGAGTGATGCAACAGGTGTCAAACATCCCAGGATAATGTGGTGAGTTATGCTATGTTGTTTCCATAAGGTTTGCAGTCAGTAACTTTGAGTAAAATTGAAATGTATACTTCATTCAATGCTGAAGCTCTGGATGCTCTGAGAAATCAACTTTTTTGTCTTGAATACCTAAATGATGTAACAGATGTCAAACATCTCAGGATCATGTGGAGAGTTATACTAAGATGTTTCCATAAGGTTTGCAGTCAGTACCTTTGAGTAAAATTGAAATGTATTCTTCATTCATTGCTAAACCAGATTATGCTCTGAGAACAGAACTTTTTTGTTTTGAATAACTGAGTGATCCAAAAGGTGTCAAACATCTCAGGATAATGTGGGGAGTTATGCTATGATGTTTCCATAAGGTTTGCAGTCAGTACCTTTGAGTAAAATTGAAATGTATACTTCATTCATTGCTAAACAACATTATGCTCTCAGAAAACAACTTTTTTGTCTTGAATACCTGAGTGATATAACAGCAGTCAAACAGCTCAGGATCATGTGGGGAGTAATATTAAGATGTTTCCATAAGGTTTGCATTCAGTACTTTAGAGTAAAATTGAATCTATACTTTTAGTGCCAAAGCACTGCATTCACAGAGAAATCAACTTTTTTGTCTTGAATAGCTGAGTGATATAACAGCAGTCAAACAGCTCAGGATCATGTGGGGTGTAATATTAAGATGTTTCCATAAGGTTTGCATTCAGTACTTTAGAGTAAAATTGAAGCTATACTTTTAGTGCCAAAGCACTGCATTCAGAGAGAAATCAACTTTTTTGTCTTAAACACCTGAGTGATATAAATGGTGTGAAACATCTCAGGATCATGTTGGGAGTTATATTAAGATGTTTCCAATCGGTTTGCAGTCAGTACCTTTGAGTTAAATTCAAATGCATACTTTATTCAATGCGATTGCACTCTGTGCACCGAGAAATCAACTTTTTTATCTTGAATACCTGAGTGAAATAATAGGAGTTAAACATCTCAGGATCATGTGGGGAGTTATGCTATGATGTTTCCATAAGGTTTGCAGTCAGTACCTTTGAGTAAAATTGAAATGTATACTTCATTCATTGCTAAACAAGATTATGCTCTGAGAACAGAACTTTTTTGTTTTGAATAACTGAGTGTTGCAACAGGTGTCAAACATCTCAGGATAATGTGGGGAGTTATGCTATGTTGTTTCCATAAGGTTTGTAGTCAGTTCCTTTGAGCAAAATTGAAATGTATACTTCATTCAATGCTGAAGCTCTGGATGCTCTGAGAAATCAGCTTTTTTGTCTTGAATACCTAAATGATGTAACAAGTGTCAGACATCTCAGGATCATGTGGGGAGTTATACTATGATGATTCCATAAGGTTTGCAGTCAGTACCTTTGAGTTAAATTGAAATGTATACTTCATTCAAAACTTAAGCTCTGTATGCTCTGAGAAATCCACTTTTTTGTCTTGAATACCTAAATGATGTAACAGGTGTCAAACATCTCAGGATAATGTGGGGAGTTATACTAAGAGGTTTCCATAAAGTTTGAAGTCAATACCTTTGAGTAAAATTGAAATGTATACTTCATTCATTGGTAAACAAGATTATGCTCTGAGAAAACAACTTTTTTGTTTTGAATAACTGAGTGATGCAACAGGTGTCAAACATCTCAGGATCATGTGGGAAGTTATGCTATGTTGTTTCCATAAGGTTTGCAGTCAATACCTTTGAGTAAAATTGAAATGTATACTTCATTCATTGCTAAACAACATTAAGCTCTCAGAAAACAACTTTTTTCTCTTGAATACCTGAGTGATATAACAGCAGTCAAACAGCTCAGGATCATGTGGTGAGTAATATTAAGATGTTTCCATAAGGTTTGCATTCAGTACCCTAGAGTAAAATTGAAGCTACACTTTTAGTGCCAAAGCACTGCATTCACAGAGAAATCAACTCTTTTGTCTTAAACACCTGTCTGATATAAATGGTGTGAAACATCTCAGGATCATGTTGGAAGTTATATTAAGATGTTTCCATAAGTTTTGCTGTCAGTACCTTTGAGCAAAATTGAAATCTATACTTCACTTATTGCTAAACAACAGTTTGCTCTGAGAAATCAACTTTTTTGTTTTAAATAACTGAGTGATAGAACAGGTGTCAAACATCTCAGGATCATGTGGGGAGTTATGCTATGATGTTTCCATAAGGTTTGCAGTCAGTACCTTTGAGTAAAATTGAAATGTATACTTCATTCAATGCTGAAGCTCTGGATGCTCTGAGAAATCAACTTTTTTGTCTTGAATACCTAAATGATGTAACAGATGTCAAACACCTCAGGATCATGTGGGGAGTTATACTAAGATGTTTCCATGAGGTTTGCAGTCAATACCTTTGAGTAAAATTGAAATGTATACTTCATTCATTGCTAAACAAGATTATGCTCTGAGAAAACAAGTTTTTTGTTTTGAATACTGAATGATGCAACAGGTGTCAAACATCTCAGGATCATGTGGGGAGTTATGCTATGTTGTTTCCATAAGGTTTGCAGTCAGTACCTTTGAGTAAAATTGAAATGTATACTTCACCTGTTGCTAAACAACAGTTTGCTCAGAGAAATCAACTTTATTGTTTTAAATAACTGAGTGATAGAACGGGTGTCAAACATCTCAGGATCATGTGGGGAGTTATGCTATGATGTTTCCATAAGGTTTGCAGTCAGTAACTTTGAGTAAAATTGAAATGTATACTTCATTCATTGCTAAACAGCATTATGCTCTCAGAAAACAACTTTTTTGTCTTGAATACCTGAGTGATATAACAACAGTCAAACAGCTCAGGATCATGTGGGGAGTAATATTAACATGTTTCCATAAGGTTTGCATTCAGTACTTTAGAGTAAAATTGAAGCTATACTTTTAGTGCCAAAGCACTGCATTCACAGAGAAATCAACTTTTTTGTCTTAAACACCTGAGTGATATAAATGGTGTGAAACATCTCAGGATCATGTTGGGAGTTATATTAAGATGTTTACAATCGGTGTGCAGTCAGTACCTTTGAGTTAAATTGAAATGTATACTTTATTCAATGCGATTGCACTCTGTGCATCGAGAAATCAAGTTTTTTATCTTGAATACCTGAGTGATATAATAGGAGTCAAACATCTCAGGATCATGTGGGGAGTTATGCTATGATGTTTCCATAAGGTTTGCAGTCAGTACCTTTGAGTAAAATTGAAATGTATACTTCATTCAATGCTGAAGCTCTGGATGCTCTGAGAAATCAACTTTTTTGTCTTGAATACCTAAATAATGTAACAGATGTCAAACATCTCAGGATCATGTGGAGAGTTATACTAAGATGTTTCCATAAGGTTTGCAGTCAGTACCTTTGAGTAAAATTGAAATGTATTCTTCATTCATTGCTATACCAGATTATGCTCTGAGAACAGAACTTTTTTGTTTTGAATAACTGAGTGATGCAACAGGTGTCAAACATCTCAGGATAATGTGGGGAGTTATGCTATGATGTTTCCATAAGGTTTGCAGTCAGTACCTTTGAGTAAAATTGAAATGTATACTTCATTCATTGCTAAACAACATTATGCTCTCAGAAAACAACTTTTTTGTCTTGAATACCTGAGTGATATAACAGCAGTCAAACAGCTCAGGATCATGTGGGGAGTAATATTAAGATGTTTCCATAAGGTTTGCATTCAGTACTTTAGAGTAAAATTGAAGCTATACTTTTAGTGCCAAAGCACTGCATTCACAGAGAAATCAACTTTTTTGTCTTAAACACCTGAGTGATATAAATGGTGTGAAACATCTCAGGATCATGTTGGGAGTTATATTAAGATGTTTACAATCGGTTTGCAGTCAGTACCTTTGAGTTAAATTGAAATGTATACTTTATTCAATGCGATTGCACTCTGTGCACCGAGAAATCAACTTTTTTATCTTGAATACCTGAGTGATATAATAGGAGTCAAACATCTCAGGATCATGTGGGGAGTTATGCTATGATGTTTCCATAAAGTTTGCAGTCAGTACCTTTGAGTAAAATTGAAATGTATACTTCATTCAATGCTGAAGCTCTGGATGCTCTGAGAAATCAACTTTTTTGTCTTGAATACCTAAATGATGTAACAGATGTCAAACATCTCAGGATTATGTGGAGAGTTATACTAAGATGTTTCCATAAGGTTTGCCGTCAGTACCTTTGAGTAAAATTGAAATGTATACTTCACTTATTGCTAAACAACAGTTTGCTCTGAGAAATCAACTTTCTTGTTTTAAATAACTGAGTGATAGAACAGGTGTCAAACACCTCAGGATCATGTGGGGAGTTATGCTATGATGTTTCCATAAGGTTTGCAGTCAGTAACTTTGAGTAAAATTGAAATGTATACTTCATTCATTGCTAAACAACATTATGCTGTCAGAAAACAACTTTTTTGTCTTGAATACCTGAGTGATATAACAACAGTCAAACAGCTCAGGATCATGTGGGGAGTAATATTAAGATGTTTCCATAAGGTTTGCATTCAGTACTTTAGAGTAAAATTGAAGCTATACTTTTAGTGCCAAAGCACTGCATTCACAGAGAAATCAACTTTTTTGTCTTAAACACCTGAGTGATATAAATGGTGTGAAACATCTCAGGATCATATTGGAAGTTATATTAAGATGTTTGCAATCGGTTTGCAGTCAGTACCTTTGAGTTAAATTGAAATGTATACTTTATTCAATGCGTTTGCACTCTCTGCACAGAGAAATCAACTTTTTTGTCTTGAACACCTGAGTGATATAAATGGTGTGGAACATCTCAGGATCATGTTGGGAGTTATATTAAGATGTTTCCATCAGGTTTGCAGTCAGTACCTATGAGATAAATTGAATTGTATGCTTCAGTCTAAACTTAAGCTCTGTATGCTCTGAGAAATCAACTTTTTTGTCTTGAATACCTAAATGATGTAACAGGTGTCAAACATCTCAGGATGATGTGGGGAGTTATACTAAGAGGTTTCCATAAGGTTTGCAGTCAATACCTTTGAGTAAAATTGAAATGTATAGTTCATTCATTGGTAAAGAAGATTATGCTCTGAGAAAACAACTTTTTTGTTTTGAATACCTGAGTGATGCAACAGGTGTCAAACATCTCAGGATCATGTGGGGAGTTATGCTATGTTGTTTCCATAAGGTTTGCAGTCAGTACCTTTGAGTAAAATTGAAATGTATACTTCATTCATTGCTAAACAACATTATGCTCTCAGAGAACAACTTTTTTGTCTTGAATACCTGAGTGATATAACAGCAGTCAAACAGCTCAGGATCATGTGGGGAGTAATATTAAGATGTTTCCATAAGGTTTGCATTCAGTACTTTAGAGTAAAATTGAAGCTATACTTTTAGTGCCAAAGCACTGCATTCACAGAGAAATCAACTTTTTTGTCTTAAACACCTGAGTGATATAAATGGTGTGAAACATCTCAGGATCATGTTGGGAGTTATATTAAGATGTTTACAATCGGTTTGCAGTCAGTACCTTTGAGTTAAATTGAAATGTATACTTTATTCAATGCGATTGCACTCTGTGCACCGAGAAATCAACTTTTTTATCTTGAATACCTGAGTGATATAATAGGAGTCAAACATCTCAGGATCATGTGGGGAGTTATGCTATGATGTTTCCATAAGGTTTGGAGTCAGTACCTTTGAGTAAAATTGAAATGTATACTTCATTCATTGCTAAACAACATTATGCTCTCAGAAAACAACTTTTTTGTCTTGAATACCTGAGTGATATAACAGCAGTCAAACAGCTCAGGATCATGTGGGGAGTAATATTAAGATGTTTCCATAAGGTTTGCATTCAGTACTTTAGAGTAAAATTGAAGCTATACTTTTAGTGCCAAAGCACTGCATTCACAGAGAAATCAACTTTTTTGTCTTAAACACCTGAGTGATATAAATGGTGTGAAACATCTCAGGATCATGTTGGGAGTTATATTAAGATGTTTACAATCGGTTTGCAGTCAGTACCTTTGAGTTAAATTGAAATGTATACTTTATTCAATGCGATTGCACTCTGTGCACCGAGAAATCAACTTTTTTATCTTGAATACCTGAGTGATATAATAGGAGTCAAACATCTCAGGATCATGTGGGGAGTTATGCTATGATGTTTCCATAAGGTTTGGAGTCAGTACCTTTGAGTAAAATTGAAATGTATACTTCATTCATTGCTAAACAACATTATGCTCTCAGAAAACAACTTTTTTGTCTTGAATACCTGAGTAATATAACAGCAGTCAAACAGCTCAGGATCATGTGGGGAGTAATATTAACATGTTTCCATAAGGTTTGCATTCAGTACTTTAGAGTAAAATTGAAGCTATACTTTTAGTGCCAAAGCACTGCATTCACCGAGAAATCAACTTTTGTATCTTAAACACCTGAGTGATATAATAGGAGTCAAACATCTCAGGATCATGTGGGGAGTTATGCTATGATGTTTCCATAAGGTTTGCAGTCAGTACCTTTGAGTAAAATTGAAATGTATACTTCATTCAATGCTGAAGCTCTGTACGCTCTGAGAAATCAACTTTTTTGACTTGAATACCTAAATGATGTAACAGGTGTCAAACATCTCAGGATCATGTGGGGAGTTATACTAAGAGGTTTCCATAAGGTTTGCAGTCAATACCTTTGAGTAAAATTGAAATGTATACTTCATTCATTGCTAAACAAGATTATGCTCTGAGAAAACAAGTTTTTTGTTTTGAATAACTGAGTGATGCAACAGGTGTCAAACATCTCAGGATCAACTGGGGAGTGATGCTATGTTGTTTCCATAAGGTTTGTAGTCAGTACCTTTGAGTAAAATTGAAATGTATACTTCATTCATTGCTAAACAAGATTATGCTCTCAGAAAACAACTTTTTTGTTTTGAATAACTGAGTGATGCAACAGGTGTCAAACATCTCAGGATCATGTGGGGAGTTATACTAAGATGTTTCCATAAGGTTTGCAGTCAGTACCTTTGAGTAAAATTGAAATGTATACTTCACTTATTGCTAAACAACAGTTTGCTCTGAGAAATCAACTTTCTTGTTTTAAATAACTGAGTGATAGAACAGGTGTCAAACACCTCAGGATCATGTGGGGAGTTATGCTATGATGTTTCCATAAGGTTTGCAGTCAGTAACTTTGAGTAAAATTGAAATGTATACTTCATTCATTGCTAAACAACATTATGCTCTCAGAAAACAACTTTTTTGTCTTGAATACCTGAGTGATATAACAACAGTCAAACAGCTCAGGATCATGTGGGGAGTAATATTTAGATGTTTCCATAAGGTTTGCATTCAGTACTTTAGAATAAAATTGAAGCTATACTTTTAGTGCCAAAGCACTGCATTCACAGAGAAATCAACTTTTTTGTCTTAAACACCTGAGTGATATAAATGGTGTGAAACATCTCAGGATCATGTTGGAAGTTATATTAAGATGTTTGCAATCAGTTTGCAGTCAGTACCTTTGAGTTAAATTGAAATGTATACTTTATTCAATGCGTTTGCACTCTCTGCACAGAGAAATCAACTTTTTTGTCTTGAACACCTGAGTGATATAAATGGTGTGAAATATCTCAGGATCATGCTGGGAGTTATATTAAGATGTTTCCATCAGGTTTGCAGTCAGTACCTATGAGATAAATTGAAATGTATGCTTCAGTCTAAACTTAAGCTCTGTATGCTCTGAGAAATCAACTTTTTTGTCTTGAATACCTAAATGATGTAACAGGTGTCAAACATCTCAGGATGATGTGGGGAGTTATACTAAGAGGTTTCCATAAGGTTTGCAGTCAATACCTTTGAGTAAAATTGAAATGTATAGTTCATTCATTGCTAAACAACATTATGCTCTCAGAGAACAACTTTTTTGTCTTGAATACCTGAGTGATATAACAGCAGTCAAACAGCTCAGGATCATGTGGGGAGTAATATTAAGATGTTTCCATAAGGTTTGCATTCAGTACTTTGGAGTAAAATTGAAGCTATACTTTTAGTGCCAAAGCACTGCATTCACAGAGAAATCAACTTTTTTGTCTTAAACACCTGAGTGATATAAATGGTGTGAAACATCTCAGGATCATGTTGGGAGTTATATTAAGATGTTTACAATCGGTTTGCAGTCAGTACCTTTGAGTTAAATTGAAATGTATACTTTATTCAATGCGATTGCACTCTGTGCAACGAGAAATCAACTTTTTTATTTTGAATACCTGAGTGATATAATAGGAGTCAAACATCTCAGGATCATGTGGGGAGTTATGCTATGATGTTTCCATAAGGTTTGCAGTCAGTACCTTTGAGTTAAATTGAAATGTATACTTTATTCAATGCGATTGACCTCTGTGCACCGAGAAATCAACTTTTTTATCTTGAATACCTGAGTGATATAATAGGAGTCAAACATCTCAGGATCATGTGGGGAGTTATGCTATGATGTTTCCATAAGGTTTGCAGTCAGTACCTTTGAGTAAAATTGAAATGTATTCTTCATTCATTGCTAAACCAGATTATGCTCTGAGAACAGAACTTTTTTGTTTTGAATAACTGAGTGATCCAAAAGGTGTCAAACATCTCAGGATAATGTGGGGAGTTATGCTATGATGTTTCCATAAGGTTTGCAGTCAGTACCTTTGAGTAAAATTGAAATGTATACTTCATTCATTGCTAAACAACATTATGCTCTCAGAAAACAACTTTTTTGTCTTGAATACCTGAGTGATATAACAGCAGTCAAACAGCTCAGGATCATGTGGGGAGTAATATTAAGATGTTTCCATAAGGTTTGCATTCAGTACTTTAGAGTAAAATTGAATCTATACTTTTAGTGCCAAAGCACTGCATTCACAGAGAAATCAACTTTTTTGTCTTGAATAGCTGAGTGATATAACAGCAGTCAAACAGCTCAGGATCATGTGGGGTGTAATATTAAGATGTTTCCATAAGGTTTGCATTCAGTACTTTAGAGTAAAATTGAAGCTATACTTTTAGTGCCAAAGCACTGCATTCAGAGAGAAATCAACTTTTTTGTCTTAAACACCTGAGTGATATAAATGGTGTGAAACATCTCAGGATCATGTTGGGAGTTATATTAAGATGTTTCCAATCGGTTTGCAGTCAGTACCTTTGAGTTAAATTCAAATGCATACTTTATTCAATGCGATTGCACTCTGTGCACCGAGAAATCAACTTTTTTATCTTGAATACCTGAGTGAAATAATAGGAGTTAAACATCTCAGGATCATGTGGGGAGTTATGCTATGATGTTTCCATAAGGTTTGCAGTCAGTACCTTTGAGTAAAATTGAAATGTATACTTCATTCATTGCTAAACAAGATTATGCTCTGAGAACAGAACTTTTTTGTTTTGAATAACTGAGTGTTGCAACAGGTGTCAAACATCTCAGGATAATGTGGGGAGTTATGCTATGTTGTTTCCATAAGGTTTGTAGTCAGTTCCTTTGAGCAAAATTGAAATGTATACTTCATTCAATGCTGAAGCTCTGGATGCTCTGAGAAATCAGCTTTTTTGTCTTGAATACCTAAATGATGTAACAAGTGTCAGACATCTCAGGATCATGTGGGGAGTTATACTATGATGATTCCATAAGGTTTGCAGTCAGTACCTTTGAGTTAAATTGAAATGTATACTTCATTCAAAACTTAAGCTCTGTATGCTCTGAGAAATCCACTTTTTTGTCTTGAATACCTAAATGATGTAACAGGTGTCAAACATCTCAGGATAATGTGGGGAGTTATACTAAGAGGTTTCCATAAAGTTTGAAGTCAATACCTTTGAGTAAAATTGAAATGTATACTTCATTCATTGGTAAACAAGATTATGCTCTGAGAAAACAACTTTTTTGTTTTGAATAACTGAGTGATGCAACAGGTGTCAAACATCTCAGGATCATGTGGGAAGTTATGCTATGTTGTTTCCATAAGGTTTGCAGTCAATACCTTTGAGTAAAATTGAAATGTATACTTCATTCATTGCTAAACAACATTAAGCTCTCAGAAAACAACTTTTTTCTCTTGAATACCTGAGTGATATAACAGCAGTCAAACAGCTCAGGATCATGTGGTGAGTAATATTAAGATGTTTCCATAAGGTTTGCATTCAGTACCCTAGAGTAAAATTGAAGCTACACTTTTAGTGCCAAAGCACTGCATTCACAGAGAAATCAACTCTTTTGTCTTAAACACCTGTCTGATATAAATGGTGTGAAACATCTCAGGATCATGTTGGAAGTTATATTAAGATGTTTCCATAAGTTTTGCTGTCAGTACCTTTGAGCAAAATTGAAATCTATACTTCACTTATTGCTAAACAACAGTTTGCTCTGAGAAATCAACTTTTTTGTTTTAAATAACTGAGTGATAGAACAGGTGTCAAACATCTCAGGATCATGTGGGGAGTTATGCTATGATGTTTCCATAAGGTTTGCAGTCAGTACCTTTGAGTAAAATTGAAATGTATACTTCATTCAATGCTGAAGCTCTGGATGCTCTGAGAAATCAACTTTTTTGTCTTGAATACCTAAATGATGTAACAGATGTCAAACACCTCAGGATCATGTGGGGAGTTATACTAAGATGTTTCCATGAGGTTTGCAGTCAATACCTTTGAGTAAAATTGAAATGTATACTTCATTCATTGCTAAACAAGATTATGCTCTGAGAAAACAAGTTTTTTGTTTTGAATACTGAATGATGCAACAGGTGTCAAACATCTCAGGATCATGTGGGGAGTTATGCTATGTTGTTTCCATAAGGTTTGCAGTCAGTACCTTTGAGTAAAATTGAAATGTATACTTCACCTGTTGCTAAACAACAGTTTGCTCAGAGAAATCAACTTTATTGTTTTAAATAACTGAGTGATAGAACGGGTGTCAAACATCTCAGGATCATGTGGGGAGTTATGCTATGATGTTTCCATAAGGTTTGCAGTCAGTAACTTTGAGTAAAATTGAAATGTATACTTCATTCATTGCTAAACAGCATTATGCTCTCAGAAAACAACTTTTTTGTCTTGAATACCTGAGTGATATAACAACAGTCAAACAGCTCAGGATCATGTGGGGAGTAATATTAAGATGTTTCCATAAGGTTTGCATTCAGTACTTTAGAGTAAAATTGAAGCTATACTTTTAGTGCCAAAGCACTGCATTCACAGAGAAATCAACTTTTTTGTCTTAAACACCTGAGTGATATAAATGGTGTGAAACATCTCAGGATCATGTTGGGAGTTATATTAAGATGTTTACAATCGGTGTGCAGTCAGTACCTTTGAGTTAAATTGAAATGTATACTTTATTCAATGCGATTGCACTCTGTGCATCGAGAAATCAAGTTTTTTATCTTGAATACCTGAGTGATATAATAGGAGTCAAACATCTCAGGATCATGTGGGGAGTTATGCTATGATGTTTCCATAAGGTTTGCAGTCAGTACCTTTGAGTAAAATTGAAATGTATACTTCATTCAATGCTGAAGCTCTGGATGCTCTGAGAAATCAACTTTTTTGTCTTGAATACCTAAATAATGTAACAGATGTCAAACATCTCAGGATCATGTGGAGAGTTATACTAAGATGTTTCCATAAGGTTTGCAGTCAGTACCTTTGAGTAAAATTGAAATGTATTCTTCATTCATTGCTATACCAGATTATGCTCTGAGAACAGAACTTTTTTGTTTTGAATAACTGAGTGATGCAACAGGTGTCAAACATCTCAGGATAATGTGGGGAGTTATGCTATGATGTTTCCATAAGGTTTGCAGTCAGTACCTTTGAGTAAAATTGAAATGTATACTTCATTCATTGCTAAACAACATTATGCTCTCAGAAAACAACTTTTTTGTCTTGAATACCTGAGTGATATAACAGCAGTCAAACAGCTCAGGATCATGTGGGGAGTAATATTAAGATGTTTCCATAAGGTTTGCATTCAGTACTTTAGAGTAAAATTGAAGCTATACTTTTAGTGCCAAAGCACTGCATTCACAGAGAAATCAACTTTTTTGTCTTAAACACCTGAGTGATATAAATGGTGTGAAACATCTCAGGATCATGTTGGGAGTTATATTAAGATGTTTACAATCGGTTTGCAGTCAGTACCTTTGAGTTAAATTGAAATGTATACTTTATTCAATGCGATTGCACTCTGTGCACCGAGAAATCAACTTTTTTATCTTGAATACCTGAGTGATATAATAGGAGTCAAACATCTCAGGATCATGTGGGGAGTTATGCTATGATGTTTCCATAAAGTTTGCAGTCAGTACCTTTGAGTAAAATTGAAATGTATACTTCATTCAATGCTGAAGCTCTGGATGCTCTGAGAAATCAACTTTTTTGTCTTGAATACCTAAATGATGTAACAGATGTCAAACATCTCAGGATTATGTGGAGAGTTATACTAAGATGTTTCCATAAGGTTTGCCGTCAGTACCTTTGAGTAAAATTGAAATGTATACTTCACTTATTGCTAAACAACAGTTTGCTCTGAGAAATCAACTTTCTTGTTTTAAATAACTGAGTGATAGAACAGGTGTCAAACACCTCAGGATCATGTGGGGAGTTATGCTATGATGTTTCCATAAGGTTTGCAGTCAGTAACTTTGAGTAAAATTGAAATGTATACTTCATTCATTGCTAAACAACATTATGCTGTCAGAAAACAACTTTTTTGTCTTGAATACCTGAGTGATATAACAACAGTCAAACAGCTCAGGATCATGTGGGGAGTAATATTAAGATGTTTCCATAAGGTTTGCATTCAGTACTTTAGAGTAAAATTGAAGCTATACTTTTAGTGCCAAAGCACTGCATTCACAGAGAAATCAACTTTTTTGTCTTAAACACCTGAGTGATATAAATGGTGTGAAACATCTCAGGATCATATTGGAAGTTATATTAAGATGTTTGCAATCGGTTTGCAGTCAGTACCTTTGAGTTAAATTGAAATGTATACTTTATTCAATGCGTTTGCACTCTCTGCACAGAGAAATCAACTTTTTTGTCTTGAAGACCTGAGTGATATAAATGGTGTGGAACATCTCAGGATCATGTTGGGAGTTATATTAAGATGTTTCCATCAGGTTTGCAGTCAGTACCTATGAGATAAATTGAATTGTATGCTTCAGTCTAAACTTAAGCTCTGTATGCTCTGAGAAATCAACTTTTTTGTCTTGAATACCTAAATGATGTAACAGGTGTCAAACATCTCAGGATGATGTGGGGAGTTATACTAAGAGGTTTCCATAAGGTTTGCAGTCAATACCTTTGAGTAAAATTGAAATGTATAGTTCATTCATTGGTAAAGAAGATTATGCTCTGAGAAAACAACTTTTTTGTTTTGAATACCTGAGTGATGCAACAGGTGTCAAACATCTCAGGATCATGTGGGGAGTTATGCTATGTTGTTTCCATAAGGTTTGCAGTCAGTACCTTTGAGTAAAATTGAAATGTATACTTCATTCATTGCTAAACAACATTATGCTCTCAGAGAACAACTTTTTTGTCTTGAATACCTGAGTGATATAACAGCAGTCAAACAGCTCAGGATCATGTGGGGAGTAATATTAAGATGTTTCCATAAGGTTTGCATTCAGTACTTTAGAGTAAAATTGAAGCTATACTTTTAGTGCCAAAGCACTGCATTCACAGAGAAATCAACTTTTTTGTCTTAAACACCTGAGTGATATAAATGGTGTGAAACATCTCAGGATCATGTTGGGAGTTATATTAAGATGTTTACAATCGGTTTGCAGTCAGTACCTTTGAGTTAAATTGAAATGTATACTTTATTCAATGCGATTGCACTCTGTGCACCGAGAAATCAACTTTTTTATCTTGAATACCTGAGTGATATAATAGGAGTCAAACATCTCAGGATCATGTGGGGAGTTATGCTATGATGTTTCCATAAGGTTTGGAGTCAGTACCTTTGAGTAAAATTGAAATGTATACTTCATTCATTGCTAAACAACATTATGCTCTCAGAAAACAACTTTTTTGTCTTGAATACCTGAGTGATATAACAGCAGTCAAACAGCTCAGGATCATGTGGGGAGTAATATTAAGATGTTTCCATAAGGTTTGCATTCAGTACTTTAGAGTAAAATTGAAGCTATACTTTTAGTGCCAAAGCACTGCATTCACAGAGAAATCAACTTTTTTGTCTTAAACACCTGAGTGATATAAATGGTGTGAAACATCTCAGGATCATGTTGGGAGTTATATTAAGATGTTTACAATCGGTTTGCAGTCAGTACCTTTGAGTTAAATTGAAATGTATACTTTATTCAATGCGATTGCACTCTGTGCACCGAGAAATCAACTTTTTTATCTTGAATACCTGAGTGATATAATAGGAGTCAAACATCTCAGGATCATGTGGGGAGTTATGCTATGATGTTTCCATAAGGTTTGGAGTCAGTACCTTTGAGTAAAATTGAAATGTATACTTCATTCATTGCTAAACAACATTATGCTCTCAGAAAACAACTTTTTTGTCTTGAATACCTGAGTGATATAACAGCAGTCAAACAGCTCAGGATCATGTGGGGAGTAATATTAAGATGTTTCCATAAGGTTTGCATTCAGTACTTTAGAGTAAAATTGAAGCTATACTTTTAGTGCCAAAGCACTGCATTCACAGAGAAATCAACTTTTTTGTCTTAAACACCTGAGTGATATAAATGGTGTGAAACATCTCAGGATCATGTTGGGAGTTATATTAAGATGTTTACAATCGGTTTGCAGTCAGTACCTTTGAGTTAAATTGAAATGTATACTTTATTCAATGCGATTGCACTCTGTGCACCGAGAAATCAACTTTTTTATCTTGAATACCTGAGTGATATAATAGGAGTCAAACATCTCAGGATCATGTGGGGAGTTATGCTATGATGTTTCCATAAGGTTTGGAGTCAGTACCTTTGAGTAAAATTGAAATGTATACTTCATTCATTGCTAAACAACATTATGCTCTCAGAAAACAACTTTTTTGTCTTGAATACCTGAGTAATATAACAGCAGTCAAACAGCTCAGGATCATGTGGGGAGTAATATTAACATGTTTCCATAAGGTTTGCATTCAGTACTTTAGAGTAAAATTGAAGCTATACTTTTAGTGCCAAAGCACTGCATTCACCGAGAAATCAACTTTTGTATCTTAAACACCTGAGTGATATAATAGGAGTCAAACATCTCAGGATCATGTGGGGAGTTATGCTATGATGTTTCCATAAGGTTTGCAGTCAGTACCTTTGAGTAAAATTGAAATGTATACTTCATTCAATGCTGAAGCTCTGTACGCTCTGAGAAATCAACTTTTTTGACTTGAATACCTAAATGATGTAACAGGTGTCAAACATCTCAGGATCATGTGGGGAGTTATACTAAGAGGTTTCCATAAGGTTTGCAGTCAATACCTTTGAGTAAAATTGAAATGTATACTTCATTCATTGCTAAACAAGATTATGCTCTGAGAAAACAAGTTTTTTGTTTTGAATAACTGAGTGATGCAACAGGTGTCAAACATCTCAGGATCAACTGGGGAGTGATGCTATGTTGTTTCCATAAGGTTTGTAGTCAGTACCTTTGAGTAAAATTGAAATGTATACTTCATTCATTGCTAAACAAGATTATGCTCTCAGAAAACAACTTTTTTGTTTTGAATAACTGAGTGATGCAACAGGTGTCAAACATCTCAGGATCATGTGGGGAGTTATACTAAGATGTTTCCATAAGGTTTGCAGTCAGTACCTTTGAGTAAAATTGAAATGTATACTTCACTTATTGCTAAACAACAGTTTGCTCTGAGAAATCAACTTTCTTGTTTTAAATAACTGAGTGATAGAACAGGTGTCAAACACCTCAGGATCATGTGGGGAGTTATACTAAGAGGTTTCCATAAGGTTTGCAGTCAATACCTTTGAGTAAAATTGAAATGTATAGTTCATTCATTGGTAAAGAAGATTATGCTCTGAGAAAACAACTTTTTTGTTTTGAATACCTGAGTGATGCAACAGGTGTCAAACATCTCAGGATCATGTGGGGAGTTATGCTATGTTGTTTCCATAAGGTTTGCAGTCAGTACCTTTGAGTAAAATTGAAATGTATACTTCATTCATTGCTAAACAACATTATGCTCTCAGAGAACAA
This sequence comes from Mobula birostris, assembly GCF_030028105.1. Classification (NCBI taxonomy): domain Eukaryota; kingdom Metazoa; phylum Chordata; class Chondrichthyes; order Myliobatiformes; family Myliobatidae; genus Mobula; species Mobula birostris. The sequence continues at coordinate 13,644,335 of NC_092384.1, forward strand.
CTTTTTTGTCTTGAATACCTGAGTGATATAACAGCAGTCAAACAGCTCAGGATCATGTGGGGAGTAATATTAAGATGTTTCCATAAGGTTTGCATTCAGTACTTTAGAGTAAAATTGAAGCTATACTTTTAGTGCCAAAGCACTGCATTCACAGAGAAATCAACTTTTTTGTCTTAAACACCTGAGTGATATAAATGGTGTGAAACATCTCAGGATCATGTTGGGAGTTATATTAAGATGTTTACAATCGGTTTGCAGTCAGTACCTTTGAGTTAAATTGAAATGTATACTTTATTCAATGCGATTGCACTCTGTGCACCGAGAAATCAACTTTTTTATCTTGAATACCTGAGTGATATAATAGGAGTCAAACATCTCAGGATCATGTGGGGAGTTATGCTATGATGTTTCCATAAGGTTTGGAGTCAGTACCTTTGAGTAAAATTGAAATGTATACTTCATTCATTGCTAAACAACATTATGCTCTCAGAAAACAACTTTTTTGTCTTGAATACCTGAGTGATATAACAGCAGTCAAACAGCTCAGGATCATGTGGGGAGTAATATTAAGATGTTTCCATAAGGTTTGCATTCAGTACTTTAGAGTAAAATTGAAGCTATACTTTTAGTGCCAAAGCACTGCATTCACAGAGAAATCAACTTTTTTGTCTTAAACACCTGAGTGATATAAATGGTGTGAAACATCTCAGGATCATGTTGGGAGTTATATTAAGATGTTTACAATCGGTTTGCAGTCAGTACCTTTGAGTTAAATTGAAATGTATACTTTATTCAATGCGATTGCACTCTGTGCACCGAGAAATCAACTTTTTTATCTTGAATACCTGAGTGATATAATAGGAGTCAAACATCTCAGGATCATGTGGGGAGTTATGCTATGATGTTTCCATAAGGTTTGGAGTCAGTACCTTTGAGTAAAATTGAAATGTATACTTCATTCATTGCTAAACAACATTATGCTCTCAGAAAACAACTTTTTTGTCTTGAATACCTGAGTGATATAACAGCAGTCAAACAGCTCAGGATCATGTGGGGAGTAATATTAAGATGTTTCCATAAGGTTTGCATTCAGTACTTTAGAGTAAAATTGAAGCTATACTTTTAGTGCCAAAGCACTGCATTCACAGAGAAATCAACTTTTTTGTCTTAAACACCTGAGTGATATAAATGGTGTGAAACATCTCAGGATCATGTTGGGAGTTATATTAAGATGTTTACAATCGGTTTGCAGTCAGTACCTTTGAGTTAAATTGAAATGTATACTTTATTCAATGCGATTGCACTCTGTGCACCGAGAAATCAACTTTTTTATCTTGAATACCTGAGTGATATAATAGGAGTCAAACATCTCAGGATCATGTGGGGAGTTATGCTATGATGTTTCCATAAGGTTTGGAGTCAGTACCTTTGAGTAAAATTGAAATGTATACTTCATTCATTGCTAAACAACATTATGCTCTCAGAAAACAACTTTTTTGTCTTGAATACCTGAGTAATATAACAGCAGTCAAACAGCTCAGGATCATGTGGGGAGTAATATTAACATGTTTCCATAAGGTTTGCATTCAGTACTTTAGAGTAAAATTGAAGCTATACTTTTAGTGCCAAAGCACTGCATTCACCGAGAAATCAACTTTTGTATCTTAAACACCTGAGTGATATAATAGGAGTCAAACATCTCAGGATCATGTGGGGAGTTATGCTATGATGTTTCCATAAGGTTTGCAGTCAGTACCTTTGAGTAAAATTGAAATGTATACTTCATTCAATGCTGAAGCTCTGTACGCTCTGAGAAATCAACTTTTTTGACTTGAATACCTAAATGATGTAACAGGTGTCAAACATCTCAGGATCATGTGGGGAGTTATACTAAGAGGTTTCCATAAGGTTTGCAGTCAATACCTTTGAGTAAAATTGAAATGTATACTTCATTCATTGCTAAACAAGATTATGCTCTGAGAAAACAAGTTTTTTGTTTTGAATAACTGAGTGATGCAACAGGTGTCAAACATCTCAGGATCAACTGGGGAGTGATGCTATGTTGTTTCCATAAGGTTTGTAGTCAGTACCTTTGAGTAAAATTGAAATGTATACTTCATTCATTGCTAAACAAGATTATGCTCTCAGAAAACAACTTTTTTGTTTTGAATAACTGAGTGATGCAACAGGTGTCAAACATCTCAGGATCATGTGGGGAGTTATACTAAGATGTTTCCATAAGGTTTGCAGTCAGTACCTTTGAGTAAAATTGAAATGTATACTTCACTTATTGCTAAACAACAGTTTGCTCTGAGAAATCAACTTTCTTGTTTTAAATAACTGAGTGATAGAACAGGTGTCAAACACCTCAGGATCATGTGGGGAGTTATGCTATGATGTTTCCATAAGGTTTGCAGTCAGTAACTTTGAGTAAAATTGAAATGTATACTTCATTCATTGCTAAACAACATTATGCTCTCAGAAAACAACTTTTTTGTCTTGAATACCTGAGTGATATAACAACAGTCAAACAGCTCAGGATCATGTGGGGAGTAATATTTAGATGTTTCCATAAGGTTTGCATTCAGTACTTTAGAATAAAATTGAAGCTATACTTTTAGTGCCAAAGCACTGCATTCACAGAGAAATCAACTTTTTTGTCTTAAACACCTGAGTGATATAAATGGTGTGAAACATCTCAGGATCATGTTGGAAGTTATATTAAGATGTTTGCAATCAGTTTGCAGTCAGTACCTTTGAGTTAAATTGAAATGTATACTTTATTCAATGCGTTTGCACTCTCTGCACAGAGAAATCAACTTTTTTGTCTTGAACACCTGAGTGATATAAATGGTGTGAAATATCTCAGGATCATGCTGGGAGTTATATTAAGATGTTTCCATCAGGTTTGCAGTCAGTACCTATGAGATAAATTGAAATGTATGCTTCAGTCTAAACTTAAGCTCTGTATGCTCTGAGAAATCAACTTTTTTGTCTTGAATACCTAAATGATGTAACAGGTGTCAAACATCTCAGGATGATGTGGGGAGTTATACTAAGAGGTTTCCATAAGGTTTGCAGTCAATACCTTTGAGTAAAATTGAAATGTATAGTTCATTCATTGCTAAACAACATTATGCTCTCAGAGAACAACTTTTTTGTCTTGAATACCTGAGTGATATAACAGCAGTCAAACAGCTCAGGATCATGTGGGGAGTAATATTAAGATGTTTCCATAAGGTTTGCATTCAGTACTTTGGAGTAAAATTGAAGCTATACTTTTAGTGCCAAAGCACTGCATTCACAGAGAAATCAACTTTTTTGTCTTAAACACCTGAGTGATATAAATGGTGTGAAACATCTCAGGATCATGTTGGGAGTTATATTAAGATGTTTACAATCGGTTTGCAGTCAGTACCTTTGAGTTAAATTGAAATGTATACTTTATTCAATGCGATTGCACTCTGTGCAACGAGAAATCAACTTTTTTATTTTGAATACCTGAGTGATATAATAGGAGTCAAACATCTCAGGATCATGTGGGGAGTTATGCTATGATGTTTCCATAAGGTTTGCAGTCAGTACCTTTGAGTTAAATTGAAATGTATACTTTATTCAATGCGATTGACCTCTGTGCACCGAGAAATCAACTTTTTTATCTTGAATACCTGAGTGATATAATAGGAGTCAAACATCTCAGGATCATGTGGGGAGTTATGCTATGATGTTTCCATAAGGTTTGCAGTCAGTACCTTTGAGTAAAATTGAAATGTATTCTTCATTCATTGCTAAACCAGATTATGCTCTGAGAACAGAACTTTTTTGTTTTGAATAACTGAGTGATCCAAAAGGTGTCAAACATCTCAGGATAATGTGGGGAGTTATGCTATGATGTTTCCATAAGGTTTGCAGTCAGTACCTTTGAGTAAAATTGAAATGTATACTTCATTCATTGCTAAACAACATTATGCTCTCAGAAAACAACTTTTTTGTCTTGAATACCTGAGTGATATAACAGCAGTCAAACAGCTCAGGATCATGTGGGGAGTAATATTAAGATGTTTCCATAAGGTTTGCATTCAGTACTTTAGAGTAAAATTGAATCTATACTTTTAGTGCCAAAGCACTGCATTCACAGAGAAATCAACTTTTTTGTCTTGAATAGCTGAGTGATATAACAGCAGTCAAACAGCTCAGGATCATGTGGGGTGTAATATTAAGATGTTTCCATAAGGTTTGCATTCAGTACTTTAGAGTAAAATTGAAGCTATACTTTTAGTGCCAAAGCACTGCATTCAGAGAGAAATCAACTTTTTTGTCTTAAACACCTGAGTGATATAAATGGTGTGAAACATCTCAGGATCATGTTGGGAGTTATATTAAGATGTTTCCAATCGGTTTGCAGTCAGTACCTTTGAGTTAAATTCAAATGCATACTTTATTCAATGCGATTGCACTCTGTGCACCGAGAAATCAACTTTTTTATCTTGAATACCTGAGTGAAATAATAGGAGTTAAACATCTCAGGATCATGTGGGGAGTTATGCTATGATGTTTCCATAAGGTTTGCAGTCAGTACCTTTGAGTAAAATTGAAATGTATACTTCATTCATTGCTAAACAAGATTATGCTCTGAGAACAGAACTTTTTTGTTTTGAATAACTGAGTGTTGCAACAGGTGTCAAACATCTCAGGATAATGTGGGGAGTTATGCTATGTTGTTTCCATAAGGTTTGTAGTCAGTTCCTTTGAGCAAAATTGAAATGTATACTTCATTCAATGCTGAAGCTCTGGATGCTCTGAGAAATCAGCTTTTTTGTCTTGAATACCTAAATGATGTAACAAGTGTCAGACATCTCAGGATCATGTGGGGAGTTATACTATGATGATTCCATAAGGTTTGCAGTCAGTACCTTTGAGTTAAATTGAAATGTATACTTCATTCAAAACTTAAGCTCTGTATGCTCTGAGAAATCCACTTTTTTGTCTTGAATACCTAAATGATGTAACAGGTGTCAAACATCTCAGGATAATGTGGGGAGTTATACTAAGAGGTTTCCATAAAGTTTGAAGTCAATACCTTTGAGTAAAATTGAAATGTATACTTCATTCATTGGTAAACAAGATTATGCTCTGAGAAAACAACTTTTTTGTTTTGAATAACTGAGTGATGCAACAGGTGTCAAACATCTCAGGATCATGTGGGAAGTTATGCTATGTTGTTTCCATAAGGTTTGCAGTCAATACCTTTGAGTAAAATTGAAATGTATACTTCATTCATTGCTAAACAACATTAAGCTCTCAGAAAACAACTTTTTTCTCTTGAATACCTGAGTGATATAACAGCAGTCAAACAGCTCAGGATCATGTGGTGAGTAATATTAAGATGTTTCCATAAGGTTTGCATTCAGTACCCTAGAGTAAAATTGAAGCTACACTTTTAGTGCCAAAGCACTGCATTCACAGAGAAATCAACTCTTTTGTCTTAAACACCTGTCTGATATAAATGGTGTGAAACATCTCAGGATCATGTTGGAAGTTATATTAAGATGTTTCCATAAGTTTTGCTGTCAGTACCTTTGAGCAAAATTGAAATCTATACTTCACTTATTGCTAAACAACAGTTTGCTCTGAGAAATCAACTTTTTTGTTTTAAATAACTGAGTGATAGAACAGGTGTCAAACATCTCAGGATCATGTGGGGAGTTATGCTATGATGTTTCCATAAGGTTTGCAGTCAGTACCTTTGAGTAAAATTGAAATGTATACTTCATTCAATGCTGAAGCTCTGGATGCTCTGAGAAATCAACTTTTTTGTCTTGAATACCTAAATGATGTAACAGATGTCAAACACCTCAGGATCATGTGGGGAGTTATACTAAGATGTTTCCATGAGGTTTGCAGTCAATACCTTTGAGTAAAATTGAAATGTATACTTCATTCATTGCTAAACAAGATTATGCTCTGAGAAAACAAGTTTTTTGTTTTGAATACTGAATGATGCAACAGGTGTCAAACATCTCAGGATCATGTGGGGAGTTATGCTATGTTGTTTCCATAAGGTTTGCAGTCAGTACCTTTGAGTAAAATTGAAATGTATACTTCACCTGTTGCTAAACAACAGTTTGCTCAGAGAAATCAACTTTATTGTTTTAAATAACTGAGTGATAGAACGGGTGTCAAACATCTCAGGATCATGTGGGGAGTTATGCTATGATGTTTCCATAAGGTTTGCAGTCAGTAACTTTGAGTAAAATTGAAATGTATACTTCATTCATTGCTAAACAGCATTATGCTCTCAGAAAACAACTTTTTTGTCTTGAATACCTGAGTGATATAACAACAGTCAAACAGCTCAGGATCATGTGGGGAGTAATATTAAGATGTTTCCATAAGGTTTGCATTCAGTACTTTAGAGTAAAATTGAAGCTATACTTTTAGTGCCAAAGCACTGCATTCACAGAGAAATCAACTTTTTTGTCTTAAACACCTGAGTGATATAAATGGTGTGAAACATCTCAGGATCATGTTGGGAGTTATATTAAGATGTTTACAATCGGTGTGCAGTCAGTACCTTTGAGTTAAATTGAAATGTATACTTTATTCAATGCGATTGCACTCTGTGCATCGAGAAATCAAGTTTTTTATCTTGAATACCTGAGTGATATAATAGGAGTCAAACATCTCAGGATCATGTGGGGAGTTATGCTATGATGTTTCCATAAGGTTTGCAGTCAGTACCTTTGAGTAAAATTGAAATGTATACTTCATTCAATGCTGAAGCTCTGGATGCTCTGAGAAATCAACTTTTTTGTCTTGAATACCTAAATAATGTAACAGATGTCAAACATCTCAGGATCATGTGGAGAGTTATACTAAGATGTTTCCATAAGGTTTGCAGTCAGTACCTTTGAGTAAAATTGAAATGTATTCTTCATTCATTGCTATACCAGATTATGCTCTGAGAACAGAACTTTTTTGTTTTGAATAACTGAGTGATGCAACAGGTGTCAAACATCTCAGGATAATGTGGGGAGTTATGCTATGATGTTTCCATAAGGTTTGCAGTCAGTACCTTTGAGTAAAATTGAAATGTATACTTCATTCATTGCTAAACAACATTATGCTCTCAGAAAACAACTTTTTTGTCTTGAATACCTGAGTGATATAACAGCAGTCAAACAGCTCAGGATCATGTGGGGAGTAATATTAAGATGTTTCCATAAGGTTTGCATTCAGTACTTTAGAGTAAAATTGAAGCTATACTTTTAGTGCCAAAGCACTGCATTCACAGAGAAATCAACTTTTTTGTCTTAAACACCTGAGTGATATAAATGGTGTGAAACATCTCAGGATCATGTTGGGAGTTATATTAAGATGTTTACAATCGGTTTGCAGTCAGTACCTTTGAGTTAAATTGAAATGTATACTTTATTCAATGCGATTGCACTCTGTGCACCGAGAAATCAACTTTTTTATCTTGAATACCTGAGTGATATAATAGGAGTCAAACATCTCAGGATCATGTGGGGAGTTATGCTATGATGTTTCCATAAAGTTTGCAGTCAGTACCTTTGAGTAAAATTGAAATGTATACTTCATTCAATGCTGAAGCTCTGGATGCTCTGAGAAATCAACTTTTTTGTCTTGAATACCTAAATGATGTAACAGATGTCAAACATCTCAGGATTATGTGGAGAGTTATACTAAGATGTTTCCATAAGGTTTGCCGTCAGTACCTTTGAGTAAAATTGAAATGTATACTTCACTTATTGCTAAACAACAGTTTGCTCTGAGAAATCAACTTTCTTGTTTTAAATAACTGAGTGATAGAACAGGTGTCAAACACCTCAGGATCATGTGGGGAGTTATGCTATGATGTTTCCATAAGGTTTGCAGTCAGTAACTTTGAGTAAAATTGAAATGTATACTTCATTCATTGCTAAACAACATTATGCTGTCAGAAAACAACTTTTTTGTCTTGAATACCTGAGTGATATAACAACAGTCAAACAGCTCAGGATCATGTGGGGAGTAATATTAAGATGTTTCCATAAGGTTTGCATTCAGTACTTTAGAGTAAAATTGAAGCTATACTTTTAGTGCCAAAGCACTGCATTCACAGAGAAATCAACTTTTTTGTCTTAAACACCTGAGTGATATAAATGGTGTGAAACATCTCAGGATCATATTGGAAGTTATATTAAGATGTTTGCAATCGGTTTGCAGTCAGTACCTTTGAGTTAAATTGAAATGTATACTTTATTCAATGCGTTTGCACTCTCTGCACAGAGAAATCAACTTTTTTGTCTTGAAGACCTGAGTGATATAAATGGTGTGGAACATCTCAGGATCATGTTGGGAGTTATATTAAGATGTTTCCATCAGGTTTGCAGTCAGTACCTATGAGATAAATTGAATTGTATGCTTCAGTCTAAACTTAAGCTCTGTATGCTCTGAGAAATCAACTTTTTTGTCTTGAATACCTAAATGATGTAACAGGTGTCAAACATCTCAGGATGATGTGGGGAGTTATACTAAGAGGTTTCCATAAGGTTTGCAGTCAATACCTTTGAGTAAAATTGAAATGTATAGTTCATTCATTGGTAAAGAAGATTATGCTCTGAGAAAACAACTTTTTTGTTTTGAATACCTGAGTGATGCAACAGGTGTCAAACATCTCAGGATCATGTGGGGAGTTATGCTATGTTGTTTCCATAAGGTTTGCAGTCAGTACCTTTGAGTAAAATTGAAATGTATACTTCATTCATTGCTAAACAACATTATGCTCTCAGAGAACAACTTTTTTGTCTTGAATACCTGAGTGATATAACAGCAGTCAAACAGCTCAGGATCATGTGGGGAGTAATATTAAGATGTTTCCATAAGGTTTGCATTCAGTACTTTAGAGTAAAATTGAAGCTATACTTTTAGTGCCAAAGCACTGCATTCACAGAGAAATCAACTTTTTTGTCTTAAACACCTGAGTGATATAAATGGTGTGAAACATCTCAGGATCATGTTGGGAGTTATATTAAGATGTTTACAATCGGTTTGCAGTCAGTACCTTTGAGTTAAATTGAAATGTATACTTTATTCAATGCGATTGCACTCTGTGCACCGAGAAATCAACTTTTTTATCTTGAATACCTGAGTGATATAATAGGAGTCAAACATCTCAGGATCATGTGGGGAGTTATGCTATGATGTTTCCATAAGGTTTGGAGTCAGTACCTTTGAGTAAAATTGAAATGTATACTTCATTCATTGCTAAACAACATTATGCTCTCAGAAAACAACTTTTTTGTCTTGAATACCTGAGTGATATAACAGCAGTCAAACAGCTCAGGATCATGTGGGGAGTAATATTAAGATGTTTCCATAAGGTTTGCATTCAGTACTTTAGAGTAAAATTGAAGCTATACTTTTAGTGCCAAAGCACTGCATTCACAGAGAAATCAACTTTTTTGTCTTAAACACCTGAGTGATATAAATGGTGTGAAACATCTCAGGATCATGTTGGGAGTTATATTAAGATGTTTACAATCGGTTTGCAGTCAGTACCTTTGAGTTAAATTGAAATGTATACTTTATTCAATGCGATTGCACTCTGTGCACCGAGAAATCAACTTTTTTATCTTGAATACCTGAGTGATATAATAGGAGTCAAACATCTCAGGATCATGTGGGGAGTTATGCTATGATGTTTCCATAAGGTTTGGAGTCAGTACCTTTGAGTAAAATTGAAATGTATACTTCATTCATTGCTAAACAACATTATGCTCTCAGAAAACAACTTTTTTGTCTTGAATACCTGAGTGATATAACAGCAGTCAAACAGCTCAGGATCATGTGGGGAGTAATATTAAGATGTTTCCATAAGGTTTGCATTCAGTACTTTAGAGTAAAATTGAAGCTATACTTTTAGTGCCAAAGCACTGCATTCACAGAGAAATCAACTTTTTTGTCTTAAACACCTGAGTGATATAAATGGTGTGAAACATCTCAGGATCATGTTGGGAGTTATATTAAGATGTTTACAATCGGTTTGCAGTCAGTACCTTTGAGTTAAATTGAAATGTATACTTTATTCAATGCGATTGCACTCTGTGCACCGAGAAATCAACTTTTTTATCTTGAATACCTGAGTGATATAATAGGAGTCAAACATCTCAGGATCATGTGGGGAGTTATGCTATGATGTTTCCATAAGGTTTGGAGTCAGTACCTTTGAGTAAAATTGAAATGTATACTTCATTCATTGCTAAACAACATTATGCTCTCAGAAAACAACTTTTTTGTCTTGAATACCTGAGTAATATAACAGCAGTCAAACAGCTCAGGATCATGTGGGGAGTAATATTAACATGTTTCCATAAGGTTTGCATTCAGTACTTTAGAGTAAAATTGAAGCTATACTTTTAGTGCCAAAGCACTGCATTCACCGAGAAATCAACTTTTGTATCTTAAACACCTGAGTGATATAATAGGAGTCAAACATCTCAGGATCATGTGGGGAGTTATGCTATGATGTTTCCATAAGGTTTGCAGTCAGTACCTTTGAGTAAAATTGAAATGTATACTTCATTCAATGCTGAAGCTCTGTACGCTCTGAGAAATCAACTTTTTTGACTTGAATACCTAAATGATGTAACAGGTGTCAAACATCTCAGGATCATGTGGGGAGTTATACTAAGAGGTTTCCATAAGGTTTGCAGTCAATACCTTTGAGTAAAATTGAAATGTATACTTCATTCATTGCTAAACAAGATTATGCTCTGAGAAAACAAGTTTTTTGTTTTGAATAACTGAGTGATGCAACAGGTGTCAAACATCTCAGGATCAACTGGGGAGTGATGCTATGTTGTTTCCATAAGGTTTGTAGTCAGTACCTTTGAGTAAAATTGAAATGTATACTTCATTCATTGCTAAACAAGATTATGCTCTCAGAAAACAACTTTTTTGTTTTGAATAACTGAGTGAAGCAACAGGTGTCAAACATCTCAGGATCATGTGGGGAGTTATACTAAGATGTTTCCATAAGGTTTGCAGTCAGTACCTTTGAGTAAAATTGAAATGTATACTTCACTTATTGCTAAACAACAGTTTGCTCTGAGAAATCAACTTTCTTGTTTTAAATAACTGAGTGATAGAACAGGTGTCAAACACCTCAGGATCATGTGGGGAGTTATGCTATGATGTTTCCATAAGGTTTGCAGTCAGTAACTTTGAGTAAAATTGAAATGTATACTTCATTCATTGCTAAACAACATTATGCTCTCAGAAAACAACTTTTTTGTCTTGAATACCTGAGTGATATAACAACAGTCAAACAGCTCAGGATCATGTGGGGAGTAATATTAAGATGTTTCCATAAGGTTTGCATTCAGTACTTTAGAATAAAATTGAAGCTATACTTTTAGTGCCAAAGCACTGCATTCACAGAGAAATCAACTTTTTTGTCTTAAACACCTGAGTGATATAAATGGTGTGAAACATCTCAGGATCATGTTGGAAGTTATATTAAGATGTTTGCAATCAGTTTGCAGTCAGTACCTTTGAGTTAAATTGAAATGTATACTTTATTCAATGCGTTTGCACTCTCTGCACAGAGAAATCAACTTTTTTGTCTTGAACACCTGAGTGATATAAATGGTGTGAAATATCTCAGGATCATGCTGGGAGTTATATTAAGATGTTTCCATCAGGTTTGCAGTCAGTACCTATGAGATAAATTGAAATGTATGCTTCAGTCTAAACTTAAGCTCTGTATGCTCTGAGAAATCAACTTTTTTGTCTTGAATACCTAAATGATGTAACAGGTGTCAAACATCTCAGGATGATGTGGGGAGTTATACTAAAAGGTTTCCATAAGGTTTGCAGTCAATACCTTTGAGTAAAATTGAAATGTATAGTTCATTCATTGCTAAACAACATTATGCTCTCAGAGAACAACTTTTTTGTCTTGAATACCTGAGTGATATAACAGCAGTCAAACAGCTCAGGATCATGTGGGGAGTAATATTAAGATGTTTCCATAAGGTTTGCATTCAGTACTTTGGAGTAAAATTGAAGCTATACTTTTAGTGCCAAAGCACTGCATTCACAGAGAAATCAACTTTTTTGTCTTAAACACCTGAGTGATATAAATGGTGTGAAACATCTCAGGATCATGTTGGGAGTTATATTAAGATGTTTACAATCGGTTTGCAGTCAGTACCTTTGAGTTAAATTGAAATGTATACTTTATTCAATGCGATTGCACTCTGTGCAACGAGAAATCAACTTTTTTATTTTGAATACCTGAGTGATATAATAGGAGTCAAACATCTCAGGATCATGTGGGGAGTTATGCTATGATGTTTCCATAAGGTTTGCAGTCAGTACCTTTGAGTTAAATTGAAATGTATACTTTATTCAATGCGATTGACCTCTGTGCACCGAGAAATCAACTTTTTTATCTTGAATACCTGAGTGATATAATAGGAGTCAAACATCTCAGGATCATGTGGGGAGTTATGCTATGATGTTTCCATAAGGTTTACAGTCAGTATCTTTGAGTAAAATTGAAATGTATACTTCATTCATTGCTAAACCAGATTATGCTCTGAGAACAGAACTTTTTTGTTTTGAACAACTGAGTGATGCAACAGGTGTCAAACATCCCAGGATAATGTGGTGAGTTATGCTATGTTGTTTCCATAAGGTTTGCAGTCAGTAACTTTGAGTAAAATTGAAATGTATACTTCATTCAATGCTGAAGCTCTGGATGCTCTGAGAAATCAACTTTTTTGTCTTGAATACCTAAATGATGTAACAGATGTCAAACATCTCAGGATCATGTGGAGAGTTATACTAAGATGTTTCCATAAGGTTTGCAGTCAGTACCTTTGAGTAAAATTGAAATGTATTCTTCATTCATTGCTAAACCAGATTATGCTCTGAGAACAGAACTTTTTTGTTTTGAATAACTGAGTGATCCAAAAGGTGTCAAACATCTCAGGATAATGTGGGGAGTTATGCTATGATGTTTCCATAAGGTTTGCAGTCAGTACCTTTGAGTAAAATTGAAATGTATACTTCATTCATTGCTAAACAACATTATGCTCTCAGAAAACAACTTTTTTGTCTTGAATACCTGAGTGATATAACAGCAGTCAAACAGCTCAGGATCATGTGGGGAGTAATATTAAGATGTTTCCATAAGGTTTGCATTCAGTACTTTAGAGTAAAATTGAATCTATACTTTTAGTGCCAAAGCACTGCATTCACAGAGAAATCAACTTTTTTGTCTTGAATAGCTGAGTGATATAACAGCAGTCAAACAGCTCAGGATCATGTGGGGTGTAATATTAAGATGTTTCCATAAGGTTTGCATTCAGTACTTTAGAGTAAAATTGAAGCTATACTTTTAGTGCCAAAGCACTGCATTCAGAGAGAAATCAACTTTTTTGTCTTAAACACCTGAGTGATATAAATGGTGTGAAACATCTCAGGATCATGTTGGGAGTTATATTAAGATGTTTCCAATCGGTTTGCAGTCAGTACCTTTGAGTTAAATTCAAATGCATACTTTATTCAATGCGATTGCACTCTGTGCACCGAGAAATCAACTTTTTTATCTTGAATACCTGAGTGAAATAATAGGAGTTAAACATCTCAGGATCATGTGGGGAGTTATGCTATGATGTTTCCATAAGGTTTGCAGTCAGTACCTTTGAGTAAAATTGAAATGTATACTTCATTCATTGCTAAACAAGATTATGCTCTGAGAACAGAACTTTTTTGTTTTGAATAACTGAGTGTTGCAACAGGTGTCAAACATCTCAGGATAATGTGGGGAGTTATGCTATGTTGTTTCCATAAGGTTTGTAGTCAGTTCCTTTGAGCAAAATTGAAATGTATACTTCATTCAATGCTGAAGCTCTGGATGCTCTGAGAAATCAGCTTTTTTGTCTTGAATACCTAAATGATGTAACAAGTGTCAGACATCTCAGGATCATGTGGGGAGTTATACTATGATGATTCCATAAGGTTTGCAGTCAGTACCTTTGAGTTAAATTGAAATGTATACTTCATTCAAAACTTAAGCTCTGTATGCTCTGAGAAATCGTCTTTTTTGTCTTGAATACCTAAATGATGTAACAGGTGTCAAACATCTCAGGATAATGTGGGGAGTTATACTAAGAGGTTTCCATAAAGTTTGAAGTCAATACCTTTGAGTAAAATTGAAATGTATACTTCATTCATTGGTAAACAAGATTATGCTCTGAGAAAACAACTTTTTTGTTTTGAATAACTGAGTGATGCAACAGGTGTCAAACATCTCAGGATCATGTGGGAAGTTATGCTATGTTGTTTCCATAAGGTTTGCAGTCAATACCTTTGAGTAAAATTGAAATGTATACTTCATTCATTGCTAAACAACATTAAGCTCTCAGAAAACAACTTTTTTCTCTTGAATACCTGAGTGATATAACAGCAGTCAAACAGCTCAGGATCATGTGGTGAGTAATATTAAGATGTTTCCATAAGGTTTGCATTCAGTACCCTAGAGTAAAATTGAAGCTACACTTTTAGTGCCAAAGCACTGCATTCACAGAGAAATCAACTCTTTTGTCTTAAACACCTGTCTGATATAAATGGTGTGAAACATCTCAGGATCATGTTGGAAGTTATATTAAGATGTTTCCATAAGTTTTGCTGTCAGTACCTTTGAGCAAAATTGAAATCTATACTTCACTTATTGCTAAACAACAGTTTGCTCTGAGAAATCAACTTTTTTGTTTTAAATAACTGAGTGATAGAACAGGTGTCAAACATCTCAGGATCATGTGGGGAGTTATGCTATGATGTTTCCATAAGGTTTGCAGTCAGTACCTTTGAGTAAAATTGAAATGTATACTTCATTCAATGCTGAAGCTCTGGATGCTCTGAGAAATCAACTTTTTTGTCTTGAATACCTAAATGATGTAACAGATGTCAAACACCTCAGGATCATGTGGGGAGTTATACTAAGATGTTTCCATGAGGTTTGCAGTCAATACCTTTGAGTAAAATTGAAATGTATACTTCATTCATTGCTAAACAAGATTATGCTCTGAGAAAACAAGTTTTTTGTTTTGAATACTGAATGATGCAACAGGTGTCAAACATCTCAGGATCATGTGGGGAGTTATGCTATGTTGTTTCCATAAGGTTTGCAGTCAGTACCTTTGAGTAAAATTGAAATGTATACTTCACCTGTTGCTAAACAACAGTTTGCTCAGAGAAATCAACTTTATTGTTTTAAATAACTGAGTGATAGAACGGGTGTCAAACATCTCAGGATCATGTGGGGAGTTATGCTATGATGTTTCCATAAGGTTTGCAGTCAGTAACTTTGAGTAAAATTGAAATGTATACTTCATTCATTGCTAAACAGCATTATGCTCTCAGAAAACAACTTTTTTGTCTTGAATACCTGAGTGATATAACAACAGTCAAACAGCTCAGGATCATGTGGGGAGTAATATTAACATGTTTCCATAAGGTTTGCATTCAGTACTTTAGAGTAAAATTGAAGCTATACTTTTAGTGCCAAAGCACTGCATTCACAGAGAAATCAACTTTTTTGTCTTAAACACCTGAGTGATATAAATGGTGTGAAACATCTCAGGATCATGTTGGGAGTTATATTAAGATGTTTACAATCGGTGTGCAGTCAGTACCTTTGAGTTAAATTGAAATGTATACTTTATTCAATGCGATTGCACTCTGTGCATCGAGAAATCAAGTTTTTTATCTTGAATACCTGAGTGATATAATAGGAGTCAAACATCTCAGGATCATGTGGGGAGTTATGCTATGATGTTTCCATAAGGTTTGCAGTCAGTACCTTTGAGTAAAATTGAAATGTATACTTCATTCAATGCTGAAGCTCTGGATGCTCTGAGAAATCAACTTTTTTGTCTTGAATACCTAAATAATGTAACAGATGTCAAACATCTCAGGATCATGTGGAGAGTTATACTAAGATGTTTCCATAAGGTTTGCAGTCAGTACCTTTGAGTAAAATTGAAATGTATTCTTCATTCATTGCTATACCAGATTATGCTCTGAGAACAGAACTTTTTTGTTTTGAATAACTGAGTGATGCAACAGGTGTCAATAATCTCAGGATAATGTGGGGAGTTATGCTATGATGTTTCCATAAGGTTTGCAGTCAGTACCTTTGAGTAAAATTGAAATGTATACTTCATTCATTGCTAAACAACATTATGCTCTCAGAAAACAACTTTTTTGTCTTGAATACCTGAGTGATATAACAGCAGTCAAACAGCTCAGGATCATGTGGGGAGTAATATTAAGATGTTTCCATAAGGTTTGCATTCAGTACTTTAGAGTAAAATTGAAGCTATACTTTTAGTGCCAAAGCACTGCATTCACAGAGAAATCAACTTTTTTGTCTTAAACACCTGAGTGATATAAATGGTGTGAAACATCTCAGGATCATGTTGGGAGTTATATTAAGATGTTTCCAATCGGTTTGCAGTCAGTACCTTTGAGTTAAATTGAAATGTATACTTTATTCAATGCGATTGACCTCTGTGCACCGAGAAATCAACTTTTTTATCTTGAATACCTGAGTGATATAATCGGAGTCAAACATCTCAGGATCATGTGGGGAGTTATACTAAGAGGTTTCCATAAGGTTTGCAGTCAATACCTTTGAGTAAAATTGAAATGTATAGTTCATTCATTGGTAAAGAAGATTATGCTCTGAGAAAACAACTTTTTTGTTTTGAATACCTGAGTGATGCAACAGGTGTCAAACATCTCAGGATCATGTGGGGAGTTATGCTATCTTGTTTCCATAAGGTTTGCAGTCAGTACCTTTGAGTAAAATTGAAATGTATACTTCATTCATTGCTAAACAACATTATGCTCTCAGAGAACAACTTTTTTGTCTTGAATACCTGAGTGATATAACAGCAGTCAAACAGCTCAGGATCATGTGGGGAGTAATATTAAGATGTTTCCATAAGGTTTGCATTCAGTACTTTGGAGTAAAATTGAAGCTATACTTTTAGTGCCAAAGCACTGCATTCACAGAGAAATCAACTTTTTTGTCTTAAACACCTGAGTGATATAAATGGTGTGAAACATCTCAGGATCATGTTGGGAGTTATATTCAGATGTTTACAATCGGTTTGCAGTCAGTACCTTTGAGTTAAATTGAAATGTATACTTTATTCAATGCGATTGCACTCTGTGCAACGAGAAATCAACTTTTTTATCTTGAATACCTGAGTGATATAATAGGAGTCAAACATCTCAGGATCATGTGGGGAGTTATGCTATGATGTTTCCATAAGGTTTGCAGTCAGTACCTTTGAGTAAAATTGAAATGTATACTTCATTCAATGCTGAAGCTCTGGATGCTCTGAGAAATCAACTTTTTTGTCTTGAATACCTAAATGATGTAACAGATGTCAAACATCTCAGGATCATGTGGAGAGTTATACTAAGATGTTTCCATAAGGTTTGCAGTCAGTACCTTTGAGTAAAATTGAAATGTATTCTTCATTCATTGCTAAACCAGATTATGCTCTGAGAACAGAACTTTTTTGTTTTGAATAACTGAGTGATGCAACAGGTGTCAAACATCTCAGGATAATGTGGGGAGTTATGCTATGATGTTTCCATAAGGTTTGCAGTCAGTACCTTTGAGTAAAATTGAAATGTATACTTCATTCATTGCTAAACAACATTATGCTCTCAGTAAACAACTTTTTTGTCTTGAAAACCTGAGTGATATAACAGCAGTCAAACAGCTCAGGATCATGTGGGGAGTAATATTAAGATGTTTCCATTAGGTTTGCATTCAGTACTTTAGAGTAAAATTGAAGCTATACTTTTAGTGCCAAAGCACTGCATTCACAGAGAAATCAACTTTTTTGTCTTAAACACCTGAGTGATATAAATGGTGTGAAACATCTCAGGATCATGTTGGGAGTTATATTAAGATGTTTCCAATCGGTTTGCAGTCAGTACCTTTGAGTTAAATTGAAATGTATACTTTATTCAATGCGATTGACCTCTGTGCACCGAGAAATCAACTTTTTTATCTTGAATACCTGAGTGATATAATAGGAGTCAAACATCTCAGGATCATGTGGGGAGTTATGCTATGATGTTTCCATAAGGTTTGCAGTCAGTACCTTTGAGTAAAATTGAAATGTATACTTCATTCATTGCTAAACCAGATTTTGCTCTGAGAACAGAACTTTTTTGTTTTGAACAACTGAGTGATGCAACAGGTGTCAAACATCCCAGGATAATGTGGTGAGTTATGCTATGTTGTTTCCATAAGGTTTGCAGTCAGTAACTTTGAGTAAAATTGAAATGTATACTTCATTCAATGCTGAAGCTCTGGATGCTCTGAGAAATCAACTTTTTTGTCTTGAATACCTAAATGATGTAACAGATGTCAAACACCTCAGGATCATGTGGAGAGTTATACTAAGATGTTTCCACAAGGTTTGCAGTCAGTACCTTTGAGTAAAATTGAAATGTATTCTTCATTCATTGCTAAACCAGATTATGCTCTGAGAACAGAACTTTTTTCTTTTGAATAACTGAGTGATGCAACAGGTGTCAAACATCTCAGGATAATGTGGGGAGTTATGCTATGATGTTTCCATAAGGTTTGCAGTCAGTACCTTTGAGTAAAATTGAAATGTATACTTCATTCATTGCTAAACAACATTATGCTCTCAGAAAACAACTTTTTTGTCTTGAATACCTGAGTGATATAACAGCAGTCAAACAGCTCAGGATCATGTGGGGAGTAATATTAAGATGTTTCCATAAGGTTTGCATTCAGTACTTTAGAGTAAAATTGAAGCTATACTTTTAGTGCCAAAGCACTGCATTCACAGAGAAATCAACTTTTTTGTCTTAAACACCTGAGTGATATAAATGGTGTGAAACATCTCAGGATCATGTTGGGAGTTATATTAAGATGTTTACAATCGGTTTGCAGTCAGTACCTTTGAGTTAAATTGAAATGTATACTTTATTCAATGCGATTGCACTCTGTGCACCGAGAAATCAACTTTTTTATCTTGAATACCTGAGTGATATAATAGGAGTCAAACATCTCAGGATCATGTGGGGAGTTATGCTATGATGTTTCCATAAGGTTTGCAGTCAGTACCTTTGAGTAAAATTGAAATGTATACTTCATTCAATGCTGAAGCTCCGGATGCTCTGAGAAATCAACTTTTTTGTCTTGAATACCTAAATGATGTAACAGGTTTCAAACATCTCAGGATCATGTGGGGAGTTATACTAAGATGTTTCCATAAGGTTTCCAGTCAATACCTTTGAGTGAAATTGAAATGTATACTTCATTCATTGCTAAACAAGATTATGCTCTGAGAAAACAACTTTTTTGTTTTGAATAAGTGAGTGATGCAACAGGTGTCAAACATCTCAGGATCATGTGGGGAGTTATACTAAGAGGTTTCCATAAGGTTTGCAGTCAATACCTTTGAGTAAAATTGAAATGTATACTTCATTCATTGCTAAACAAGATTATGCTCTGAGAAAACAAGTTTTTTGTTTTGAATAACTGAGTGATGCAACAGGTGTCAAACATCTCAGGATCAACTGGGGAGTGATGCTATGTTGTTTCCATAAGGTTTGTAGTCAGTACCTTTGAGTAAAATTGAAATGTATACTTCATTCATTGCTAAACAAGATTATGCTCTCAGAAAACAACTTTTTTGTTTTGAATAACTGAGTGATGCAACAGGTGTCAAACATCTCAGGATCATGTGGGGAGTTATACTAAGATGTTTCCATAAGGTTTGCAGTCAGTACCTTTGAGTAAAATTGAAATGTATACTTCACTTATTGCTAAACAACAGTTTGCTCTGAGAAATCAACTTTCTTGTTTTAAATAACTGAGTGATAGAACAGGTGTCAAACACCTCAGGATCATGTGGGGAGTTATGCTATGATGTTTCCATAAGGTTTGCAGTCAGTAACTTTGAGTAAAATTGAAATGTATACTTCATTCATTGCTAAACAACATTATGCTCTCAGAAAACAACTTTTTTGTCTTGAATACCTGAGTGATATAACAACAGTCAAACAGCTCAGGATCATGTGGGGAGTAATATTTAGATGTTTCCATAAGGTTTGCATTCAGTACTTTAGAATAAAATTGAAGCTATACTTTTAGTGCCAAAGCACTGCATTCACAGAGAAATCAACTTTTTTGTCTTAAACACCTGAGTGATATAAATGGTGTGAAACATCTCAGGATCATGTTGGAAGTTATATTAAGATGTTTGCAATCAGTTTGCAGTCAGTACCTTTGAGTTAAATTGAAATGTATACTTTATTCAATGCGTTTGCACTCTCTGCACAGAGAAATCAACTTTTTTGTCTTGAACACCTGAGTGATATAAATGGTGTGAAATATCTCAGGATCATGCTGGGAGTTATATTAAGATGTTTCCATCAGGTTTGCAGTCAGTACCTATGAGATAAATTGAAATGTATGCTTCAGTCTAAACTTAAGCTCTGTATGCTCTGAGAAATCAACTTTTTTGTCTTGAATACCTAAATGATGTAACAGGTGTCAAACATCTCAGGATGATGTGGGGAGTTATACTAAGAGGTTTCCATAAGGTTTGCAGTCAATACCTTTGAGTAAAATTGAAATGTATAGTTCATTCATTGCTAAACAACATTATGCTCTCAGAGAACAACTTTTTTGTCTTGAATACCTGAGTGATATAACAGCAGTCAAACAGCTCAGGATCATGTGGGGAGTAATATTAAGATGTTTCCATAAGGTTTGCATTCAGTACTTTGGAGTAAAATTGAAGCTATACTTTTAGTGCCAAAGCACTGCATTCACAGAGAAATCAACTTTTTTGTCTTAAACACCTGAGTGATATAAATGGTGTGAAACATCTCAGGATCATGTTGGGAGTTATATTAAGATGTTTACAATCGGTTTGCAGTCAGTACCTTTGAGTTAAATTGAAATGTATACTTTATTCAATTGCGATTGCACTCTGTGCAACGAGAAATCAACTTTTTTATTTTGAATACCTGAGTGATATAATAGGAGTCAAACATCTCAGGATCATGTGGGGGAGTTATGCTATGATGTTTCCATAAGGTTTGCAGTCAGTACCTTTGAGTTAAATTGAAATGTATACTTTATTCAATGCGATTGACCTCTGTGCACCGAGAAATCAACTTTTTTATCTTGAATACCTGAGTGATATAATAGGAGTCAAACATCTCAGGATCATGTGGGGAGTTATGCTATGATGTTTCCATAAGGTTTGCAGTCAGTACCTTTGAGTAAAATTGAAATGTATTCTTCATTCATTGCTAAACCAGATTATGCTCTGAGAACAGAACTTTTTTGTTTTGAATAACTGAGTGATCCAAAAGGTGTCAAACATCTCAGGATAATGTGGGGAGTTATGCTATGATGTTTCCATAAGGTTTTGCAGTCAGTACCTTTGAGTAAAATTGAAATGTATACTTCATTCATTGCTAAACAACATTATGCTCTCAGAAAACAACTTTTTTGTCTTGAATACCTGAGTGATATAACAGCAGTCAAACAGCTCAGGATCATGTGGGGAGTAATATTAAGATGTTTCCATAAGGTTTGCATTCAGTACTTTAGAGTAAAATTGAATCTATACTTTTAGTGCCAAAGCACTGCATTCACAGAGAAATCAACTTTTTTGTCTTGAATAGCTGAGTGATATAACAGCAGTCAAACAGCTCAGGATCATGTGGGGTGTAATATTAAGATGTTTCCATAAGGTTTGCATTCAGTACTTTAGAGTAAAATTGAAGCTATACTTTTAGTGCCAAAGCACTGCATTCAGAGAGAAATCAACTTTTTTGTCTTAAACACCTGAGTGATATAAATGGTGTGAAACATCTCAGGATCATGTTGGGAGTTATATTAAGATGTTTCCAATCGGTTTGCAGTCAGTACCCTTTGAGTTAAATTCAAATGCATACTTTATTCAATGCGATTGCACTCTGTGCACCGAGAAATCAACTTTTTTATCTTGAATACCTGAGTGAAATAATAGGAGTTAAACATCTCAGGATCATGTGGGGAGTTATGCTATGATGTTTCCATAAGGTTTGCAGTCAGTACCTTTGAGTAAAATTGAAATGTATACTTCATTCATTGCTAAACAAGATTATGCTCTGAGAACAGAACTTTTTTGTTTTGAATAACTGAGTGTTGCAACAGGTGTCAAACATCTCAGGATAATGTGGGGAGTTATGCTATGTTGTTTCCATAAGGTTTGTAGTCAGTTCCTTTGAGCAAAATTGAAATGTATACTTCATTTCAATGCTGAAGCTCTGGATGCTCTGAGAAATCAGCTTTTTTGTCTTGAATACCTAAATGATGTAACAAGTGTCAGACATCTCAGGATCATGTGGGGGAGTTATACTATGATGATTCCATAAGGTTTGCAGTCAGTACCTTTGAGTTAAATTGAAATGTATACTTCATTCGAAACTTAAGCTCTGTATGCTCTGAGAAATCCACTTTTTTGTCTTGAATACCTAAATGATGTAACAGGTGTCAAACATCTCAGGATAATGTGGGGAGTTATACTAAGAGGTTTCCATAAAGTTTGAAGTCAATACCTTTGAGTAAAATTGAAATGTATACTTCATTCATTGGTAAACAAGATTATGCTCTGAGAAAACAACTTTTTTGTTTTGAATAACTGAGTGATGCAACAGGTGTCAAACATCTCAGGATCATGTGGGAAGTTATGCTATGTTGTTTCCATAAGGTTTGCAGTCAATACCTTTGAGTAAAATTGAAATGTATACTTCATTCATTGCTAAACAACATTAAGCTCTCAGAAAACAACTTTTTTCTCTTGAATACCTGAGTGATATAACAGCAGTCAAACAGCTCAGGATCATGTGGTGAGTAATATTAAGATGTTTCCATAAGGTTTGCATTCAGTACCCTAGAGTAAAATTGAAGCTACACTTTTAGTGCCAAAGCACTGCATTCACAGAGAAATCAACTCTTTTGTCTTAAACACCTGTCTGATATAAATGGTGTGAAACATCTCAGGATCATGTTGGAAGTTATATTAAGATGTTTCCATAAGTTTTGCTGTCAGTACCTTTGAGCAAAATTGAAATCTATACTTCACTTATTGCTAAACAACAGTTTGCTCTGAGAAATCAACTTTTTTGTTTTAAAATAACTGAGTGATAGAACAGGTGTCAAACATCTCAGGATCATGTGGGGAGTTATGCTATGATGTTTCCATAAGGTTTGCAGTCAGTACCTTTGAGTAAAATTGAAATGTATACTTCATTCAATGCTGAAGCTCTGGATGCTCTGAGAAATCAACTTTTTTGTCTTGAATACCTAAATGATGTAACAGATGTCAAACACCTCAGGATCATGTGGGGAGTTATACTAAGATGTTTCCATGAGGTTTGCAGTCAATACCTTTGAGTAAAATTGAAATGTATACTTCATTCATTGCTAAACAAGATTATGCTCTGAGAAAACAAGTTTTTTGTTTTGAATACTGAATGATGCAACAGGTGTCAAACATCTCAGGATCATGTGGGGAGTTATGCTATGTTGTTTCCATAAGGTTTGCAGTCAGTACCTTTGAGTAAAATTGAAATGTATACTTCACCTGTTGCTAAACAACAGTTTGCTCAGAGAAATCAACTTTATTGTTTTAAATAACTGAGTGATAGAACGGGTTGTCAAACATCTCAGGATCATGTGGGGAGTTATGCTATGATGTTTCCATAAGGTTTGCAGTCAGTAACTTTGAGTAAAATTGAAATGTATACTTCATTCATTGCTAAACAGCATTATGCTCTCAGAAAACAACTTTTTTGTCTTGAATACCTGAGTGATATAACAACAGTCAAACAGCTCAGGATCATGTGGGGAGTAATATTAACATGTTTCCATAAGGTTTGCATTCAGTACTTTAGAGTAAAATTGAAGCTATACTTTTAGTGCCAAAGCACTGCATTCACAGAGAAATCAACTTTTTTGTCTTAAACACCTGAGTGATATAAATGGTGTGAAACATCTCAGGATCATGTTGGGAGTTATATTAAGATGTTTACAATCGGTGTGCAGTCAGTACCTTTGAGTTAAATTGAAATGTATACTTTATTCAATGCGATTGCACTCTGTGCATCGAGAAATCAAGTTTTTTATCTTGAATACCTGAGTGATATAATAGGAGTCAAACATCTCAGGATCATGTGGGGAGTTATTATGCTATGATGTTTCCATAAGGTTTGCAGTCAGTACCTTTGAGTAAAATTGAAATGTATACTTCATTCAATGCTGAAGCTCTGGATGCTCTGAGAAATCAACTTTTTTGTCTTGAATACCTAAATAATGTAACAGATGTCAAACATCTCAGGATCATGTGGAGAGTTATACTAAGATGTTTCCATAAGGTACCTTTGAGTAAAATTGAAATGTATTCTTCATTCATTGCTATACCAGATTATGCTCTGAGAACAGAACTTTTTTGTTTTGAATAACTGAGTGATGCAACAGGTGTCAAACATCTCAGGATAATGTGGGGAGTTATGCTATGATGTTTCCATAAGGTTTGCAGTCAGTACCTTTGAGTAAAATTGAAATGTATACTTCATTCATTGCTAAACAACATTATGCTCTCAGAAAACAACTTTTTTGTCTTGAATACCTGAGTGATATAACAGCAGTCAAACAGCTCAGGATCATGTGGGGAGTAATATTAAGATGTTTCCATAAGGTTTGCATTCAGTACTTTAGAGTAAAATTGAAGCTATACTTTTAGTGCCAAAGCACTGCATTCACAGAGAAATCAACTTTTTTGTCTTAAACACCTGAGTGATATAAATGGTGTGAAACATCTCAGGATCATGTTGGGAGTTATATTAAGATGTTTACAATCGGTTTGCAGTCAGTACCTTTGAGTTAAATTGAAATGTATACTTTATTCAATGCGATTGCACTCTGTGCACCGAGAAATCAACTTTTTTATCTTGAATACCTGAGTGATATAATAGGAGTCAAACATCTCAGGATCATGTGGGGAGTTATGCTATGATGTTTCCATAAAGTTTGCAGTCACTACCTTTGAGTAAAATTGAAATGTATACTTCATTCAATGCTGAAGCTCTGGATGCTCTGAGAAATCAACTTTTTTGTCTTGAATACCTAAATGATGTAACAGATGTCAAACACCTCAGGATCATGTGGAGAGTTATACTAAGATGTTTCCATAAGGTTTGCAGTCAGTACCTTTGAGTAAAATTGAAATGTATTCTTCATTCATTGCTAAACCAGATTATGCTCTGAGAACAGAACTTTTTTCTTTTGAATAACTGAGTGATGCAACAGGTGTCAAACATCTCAGGATAATGCGGGGAGTTATGCTATGATGTTTCCATAAGGTTTGCAGTCAGTACCTTTGAGTAAAATTGAAATGTATACTTCATTCATTGCTAAACAACATTATGCTCTCAGAAAACAACTTTTTTGTCTTGAATACCTGAGTGATATAACAGCAGTCAAACAGCTCAGGATCATGTGGGGAGTAATATTAAGATGTTTCCATAAGGTTTGCATTCAGTACTTTAGAGTAAAATTGAAGCTATACTTTTAGTGCCAAAGCACTGCATTCACAGAGAAATCAACTTTTTTGTCTTAAACACCTGAGTGATATAAATGGTGTGAAACATCTCAGGATCATGTTGGGAGTTATATTAAGATGTTTACAATCGGTTTGCAGTCAGTACCTTTGAGTTAAATTGAAATGTATTCTTTATTCAATGCGATTGCACTCTGTGCACCGAGAAATCAACTTTTTTATCTTGAATACCTGAGTGATATAATAGGAGTCAAACATCTCAGGATCATGTGGGGAGTTATGCTATGATGTTTCCATAAGGTTTGCAGTCAGTACCTTTGAGTAAAATTGAAATGTATACTTCATTCAATGCTGAAGCTCCGGATGCTCTGAGAAATCAACTTTTTTGTCTTGAATACCTAAATGATGTAACAGGTTTCAAACATCTCAGGATCATGTGGGGAGTTATACTAAGATGTTTCCATAAGGTTTCCAGTCAATACCTTTGAGTGAAATTGAAATGTATACTTCATTCATTGCTAAACAACATTATGCTCTGAGAAAACAACTTTTTTGTTTTGAATAAGTGAGTGATGCAACAGGTGTCAAACATCTCAGGATCATGTGGGGAGTTATACTAAGATGTTTCCATAAGGTTTGCAGTCAGTACCTTTGAGTAAAATTGAAATGTATACTTCACTTATTGCTAAACAACAGTTTGCTCTGAGAAATCAACTTTCTTGTTTTAAATAACTGAGTGATAGAACAGGTGTCAAACACCTCAGGATCATGTGGGGAGTTATGCTATGATGTTTCCATAAGGTTTGCAGTCAGTAACTTTGAGTAAAATTGAAATGTATACTTCATTCATTGCTAAACAACATTATGCTGTCAGAAAACAACTTTTTTGTCTTGAATACCTGAGTGATATAACAACAGTCAAACAGCTCAGGATCATGTGGGGAGTAATATTAAGATGTTTCCATAAGGTTTGCATTCAGTACTTTAGAGTAAAATTGAAGCTATACTTTTAGTGCCAAAGCACTGCATTCACAGAGAAATCAACTTTTTTGTCTTAAACACCTGAGTGATATAAATGGTGTGAAACATCTCAGGATCATATTGGAAGTTATATTAAGATGTTTGCAATCGGTTTGCAGTCAGTACCTTTGAGTTAAATTGAAATGTATACTTTATTCAATGCGTTTGCACTCTCTGCACAGAGAAATCAACTTTTTTGTCTTGAACACCTGAGTGATATAAATGGTGTGGAACATCTCAGGATCATGTTGGGAGTTATATTAAGATGTTTCCATCAGGTTTGCAGTCAGTACCTATGAGATAAATTGAATTGTATGCTTCAGTCTAAACTTAAGCTCTGTATGCTCTGAGAAATCAACTTTTTTGTCTTGAATACCTAAATGATGTAACAGGTGTCAAACATCTCAGGATGATGTGGGGAGTTATACTAAGAGGTTTCCATAAGGTTTGCAGTCAATACCTTTGAGTAAAATTGAAATGTATAGTTCATTCATTGGTAAAGAAGATTATGCTCTGAGAAAACAACTTTTTTGTTTTGAATACCTGAGTGATGCAACAGGTGTCAAACATCTCAGGATCATGTGGGGAGTTATGCTATGTTGTTTCCATAAGGTTTGCAGTCAGTACCTTTGAGTAAAATTGAAATGTATACTTCATTCATTGCTAAACAACATTATGCTCTCAGAGAACAACTTTTTTGTCTTGAATACCTGAGTGATATAACAGCAGTCAAACAGCTCAGGATCATGTGGGGAGTAATATTAAGATGTTTCCATAAGGTTTGCATTCAGTACTTTAGAGTAAAATTGAAGCTATACTTTTAGTGCCAAAGCACTGCATTCACAGAGAAATCAACTTTTTTGTCTTAAACACCTGAGTGATATAAATGGTGTGAAACATCTCAGGATCATGTTGGGAGTTATATTAAGATGTTTACAATCGGTTTGCAGTCAGTACCTTTGAGTTAAATTGAAATGTATACTTTATTCAATGCGATTGCACTCTGTGCACCGAGAAATCAACTTTTTTATCTTGAATACCTGAGTGATATAATAGGAGTCAAACATCTCAGGATCATGTGGGGAGTTATGCTATGATGTTTCCATAAGGTTTGGAGTCAGTACCTTTGAGTAAAATTGAAATGTATACTTCATTCATTGCTAAACAACATTATGCTCTCAGAAAACAACTTTTTTGTCTTGAATACCTGAGTGATATAACAGCAGTCAAACAGCTCAGGATCATGTGGGGAGTAATATTAAGATGTTTCCATAAGGTTTGCATTCAGTACTTTAGAGTAAAATTGAAGCTATACTTTTAGTGCCAAAGCACTGCATTCACAGAGAAATCAACTTTTTTGTCTTAAACACCTGAGTGATATAAATGGTGTGAAACATCTCAGGATCATGTTGGGAGTTATATTAAGATGTTTACAATCGGTTTGCAGTCAGTACCTTTGAGTTAAATTGAAATGTATACTTTATTCAATGCGATTGCACTCTGTGCACCGAGAAATCAACTTTTTTATCTTGAATACCTGAGTGATATAATAGGAGTCAAACATCTCAGGATCATGTGGGGAGTTATGCTATGATGTTTCCATAAGGTTTGGAGTCAGTACCTTTGAGTAAAATTGAAATGTATACTTCATTCATTGCTAAACAACATTATGCTCTCAGAAAACAACTTTTTTGTCTTGAATACCTGAGTAATATAACAGCAGTCAAACAGCTCAGGATCATGTGGGGAGTAATATTAACATGTTTCCATAAGGTTTGCATTCAGTACTTTAGAGTAAAATTGAAGCTATACTTTTAGTGCCAAAGCACTGCATTCACCGAGAAATCAACTTTTGTATCTTAAACACCTGAGTGATATAATAGGAGTCAAACATCTCAGGATCATGTGGGGAGTTATGCTATGATGTTTCCATAAGGTTTGCAGTCAGTACCTTTGAGTAAAATTGAAATGTATACTTCATTCAATGCTGAAGCTCTGTATGCTCTGAGAAATCAACTTTTTTGACTTGAATACCTAAATGATGTAACAGGTGTCAAACATCTCAGGATCATGTGGGGAGTTATACTAAGAGGTTTCCATAAGGTTTGCAGTCAATACCTTTGAGTAAAATTGAAATGTATACTTCATTCATTGCTAAACAAGATTATGCTCTG
The DNA here is from genome assembly GCF_030028105.1 of Mobula birostris. Lineage (NCBI taxonomy): Eukaryota > Metazoa > Chordata > Chondrichthyes > Myliobatiformes > Myliobatidae > Mobula > Mobula birostris. Next base: position 13,673,229 of record NC_092384.1, read on the forward strand.
AGAAAACAAGTTTTTTGTTTTGAATAACTGAGTTATGCAACAGGTGTCAAACATCTCAGGATCAACTGGGGAGTGATGCTATGTTGTTTCCATAAGGTTTGTAGTCAGTACCTTTGAGTAAAATTGAAATGTATACTTCATTCATTGCTAAACAAGATTATGCTCTCAGAAAACAACTTTTTTGTTTTGAATAACTGAGTGATGCAACAGGTGTCAAACATCTCAGGATCATGTGGGGAGTTATACTAAGATGTTTCCATAAGGTTTGCAGTCAGTACCTTTGAGTAAAATTGAAATGTATACTTCACTTATTGCTAAACAACAGTTTGCTCTGAGAAATCAACTTTCTTGTTTTAAATAACTGAGTGATAGAACAGGTGTCAAACACCTCAGGATCATGTGGGGAGTTATGCTATGATGTTTCCATAAGGTTTGCAGTCAGTAACTTTGAGTAAAATTGAAATGTATACTTCATTCATTGCTAAACAACATTATGCTCTCAGAAAACAACTTTTTTGTCTTGAATACCTGAGTGATATAACAGCAGTCAAACAGCTCAGGATCATGTGGGGAGTAATATTAAGATGTTTCCATAAGGTTTGCATTCAGTACTTTGGAGTAAAATTGAAGCTATACTTTTAGTGCCAAAGCACTGCATTCACAGAGAAATCAACTTTTTTGTCTTAAACACCTGAGTGATATAAATGGTGTGAAACATCTCAGGATCATGTTGGGAGTTATATTAAGATGTTTACAATCGGTTTGCAGTCAGTACCTTTGAGTTAAATTGAAATGTATACTTTATTCAATGCGATTGCACTCTGTGCAACGAGAAATCAACTTTTTTATTTTGAATACCTGAGTGATATAATAGGAGTCAAACATCTCAGGATCATGTGGGGAGTTATGCTATGATGTTTCCATAAGGTTTGCAGTCAGTACCTTTGAGTTAAATTGAAATGTATACTTTATTCAATGCGATTGACCTCTGTGCACCGAGAAATCAACTTTTTTATCTTGAATACCTGAGTGATATAATAGGAGTCAAACATCTCAGGATCATGTGGGGAGTTATGCTATGATGTTTCCATAAGGTTTACAGTCAGTACCTTTGAGTAAAATTGAAATGTATACTTCATTCATTGCTAAACCAGATTATGCTCTGAGAACAGAACTTTTTTGTTTTGAACAACTGAGTGATGCAACAGGTGTCAAACATCCCAGGATAATGTGGTGAGTTATGCTATGTTGTTTCCATAAGGTTTGCAGTCAGTAACTTTGAGTAAAATTGAAATGTATACTTCATTCAATGCTGAAGCTCTGGATGCTCTGAGAAATCAACTTTTTTGTCTTGAATACCTAAATGATGTATCAGATGTCAAACATCTCAGGATCATGTGGAGAGTTATACTAAGATGTTTCCATAAGGTTTGCAGTCAGTAGCTTTGAGTAAAATTGAAATGTATTCTTCATTCATTGCTAAACCAGATTATGCTCTGAGAACAGAACTTTTTTGTTTTGAATAACTGAGTGATCCAAAAGGTGTCAAACATCTCAGGATAATGTGGGGAGTTATGCTATGATGTTTCCATAAGGTTTGCAGTCAGTACCTTTGAGTAAAATTGAAATGTATACTTCATTCATTGCTAAACAACATTATGCTCTCAGAAAACAACTTTTTTGTCTTGAATACCTGAGTGATATAACAGCAGTCAAACAGCTCAGGATCATGTGGGGAGTAATATTAAGATGTTTCCATAAGGTTTGCATTCAGTACTTTAGAGTAAAATTGAAGCTATACTTTTAGTGCCAAAGCACTGCATTCACAGAGAAATCAACTTTTTTGTCTTAAACACCTGAGTGATATAAATGGTGTGAAACATCTCAGGATCATGTTGGGAGTTATATTAAGATGTTTACAATCGGTTTGCAGTCAGTACCTTTGAGTTAAATTGAAATGTATACTTTATTCAATGCGATTGACCTCTGTGCACCGAGAAATCAACTTTTTTATCTTGAATACCTGAGTGATATAATAGGAGTCAAACATCTCAGGATCATGTGGGGAGTTATGCTATGATGTTTCCATAAGGTTTGCAGTCAGTACCTTTGAGTAAAATTGAAATGTATACTTCATTCATTGCTAAACCAGATTATGCTCTGAGAACAGAACTTTTTTGTTTTGAACAACTGAGTGATGCAACAGGTGTCAAACATCCCAGGATAATGTGGTGAGTTATGCTATGTTGTTTCCATAAGGTTTGCAGTCAGTACCTTTGAGTAAAATTGAAATGTATACTTCATTCAATGCTGAAGCTCTGGATGCTCTGAGAAATCAACTTTTTTGTCTTGAATACCTAAATGATGTAACAGGTGTCAAACATCTCAGGATGATGTGGGGAGTTATACTAAGAGGTTTCCATAAGGTTTGCAGTCAATACCTTTGAGTAAAATTGAAATGTATAGTTCATTCATTGGTAAAGAAGATTATGCTCTGAGAAAACAACTTTTTTGTTTTGAATACCTGAGTGATGCAACAGGTGTCAAACATCTCAGGATCATGTGGGGAGTTATGCTATGTTGTTTCCATAAGGTTTGCAGTCAGTACCTTTGAGTAAAATTGAAATGTATACTTCATTCATTGCTAAACAACATTATGCTCTCAGAGAACAACTTTTTTGTCTTGAATACCTGAGTGATATAACAGCAGTCAAACAGCTCAGGATCATGTGGGGAGTAATATTAAGATGTTTCCATAAGGTTTGCATTCAGTACTTTGGAGTAAAATTGAAGCTATACTTTTAGTGCCAAAGCACTGCATTCACAGAGAAATCAACTTTTTTGTCTTAAACACCTGAGTGATATAAATGGTGTGAAACATCTCAGGATCATGTTGGGAGTTATATTCAGATGTTTACAATCGGTTTGCAGTCAGTACCTTTGAGTTAAATTGAAATGTATACTTTATTCAATGCGATTGCACTCTGTGCAACGAGAAATCAACTTTTTTATCTTGAATACCTGAGTGATATAATAGGAGTCAAACATCTCAGGATCATGTGGTGAGTTATGCTATGATGTTTCCATAAGGTTTGCAGTCAGTACCTTTGAGTAAAATTGAAATGTATACTTCATTCAATGCTGAAGCTCTGGATGCTCTGAGAAATCAACTTTTTTGTCTTGAATACCTAAATGATGTAACAGATGTCAAACATCTCAGGATCATGTGGAGAGTTATACTAAGATGTTTCCATAAGGTTTGCAGTCAGTACCTTTGAGTAAAATTGAAATGTATTCTTCATTCATTGCTAAACCAGATTATGCTCTGAGAACAGAACTTTTTTGTTTTGAATAACTGAGTGATGCAACAGGTGTCAAACATCTCCGGATAATGTGGGGAGTTATGCTATGATGTTTCCATAAGGTTTGCAGTCAGTACCTTTGAGTAAAATTGAAATGTATACTTCATTCATTGCTAAACAACATTATGCTCTCAGAAAACAACTTTTTTGTCTTGAATACCTGAGTGATATAACAGCAGTCAAACAGCTCAGGATCATGTGGGGAGTAATATTAAGATGTTTCCATAAGGTTTGCATTCAGTACTTTAGAGTAAAATTGAAGCTATACTTTTAGTGCCAAAGCACTGCATTCACAGAGAAATCAACTTTTTTGTCTTAAACACCTGAGTGATATAAATGGTGTGAAACATCTCAGGATCATGTTGGGAGTTATATTAAGATGTTTACAATCGGTTTGCAGTCAGTACCTTTGAGTTAAATTGAAATGTATACTTTATTCAATGCGATTGCACTCTGTGCACCGAGAAATCAACTTTTTTATCTTGAATACCTGAGTGATATAATAGGAGTCAAACATCTCAGGATCATGTGGGGAGTTATGCTATGATGTTTCCATAAGGTTTGGAGTCAGTACCTTTGAGTAAAATTGAAATGTATACTTCATTCATTGCTAAACAACATTATGCTCTCAGAAAACAACTTTTTTGTCTTGAATACCTGAGTAATATAACAGCAGTCAAACAGCTCAGGATCATGTGGGGAGTAATATTAACATGTTTCCATAAGGTTTGCATTCAGTACTTTAGAGTAAAATTGAAGCTATACTTTTAGTGCCAAAGCACTGCATTCACCGAGAAATCAACTTTTGTATCTTAAACACCTGAGTGATATAATAGGAGTCAAACATCTCAGGATCATGTGGGGAGTTATGCTATGATGTTTCCATAAGGTTTGCAGTCAGTACCTTTGAGTAAAATTGAAATGTATACTTCATTCAATGCTGAAGCTCTGTATGCTCTGAGAAATCAACTTTTTTGACTTGAATACCTAAATGATGTAACAGGTGTCAAACATCTCAGGATCATGTGGGGAGTTATACTAAGAGGTTTCCATAAGGTTTGCAGTCAATACCTTTGAGTAAAATTGAAATGTATACTTCATTCATTGCTAAACAAGATTATGCTCTGAGAAAACAAGTTTTTTGTTTTGAATAACTGAGTTATGCAACAGGTGTCAAACATCTCAGGATCAACTGGGGAGTGATGCTATGTTGTTTCCATAAGGTTTGTAGTCAGTACCTTTGAGTAAAATTGAAATGTATACTTCATTCATTGCTAAACAAGATTATGCTCTCAGAAAACAACTTTTTTGTTTTGAATAACTGAGTGATGCAACAGGTGTCAAACATCTCAGGATCATGTGGGGAGTTATACTAAGATGTTTCCATAAGGTTTGCAGTCAGTACCTTTGAGTAAAATTGAAATGTATACTTCACTTATTGCTAAACAACAGTTTGCTCTGAGAAATCAACTTTCTTGTTTTAAATAACTGAGTGATAGAACAGGTGTCAAACACCTCAGGATCATGTGGGGAGTTATGCTATGATGTTTCCATAAGGTTTGCAGCAGTAACTTTGAGTAAAATTGAAATGTATACTTCATTCATTGCTAAACAACATTATGCTCTCAGAAAACAACTTTTTTGTCTTGAATACCTGAGTGATATAACAGCAGTCAAACAGCTCAGGATCATGTGGGGAGTAATATTAAGATGTTTCCATAAGGTTTGCATTCAGTACTTTGGAGTAAAATTGAAGCTATACTTTTAGTGCCAAAGCACTGCATTCACAGAGAAATCAACTTTTTTGTCTTAAACACCTGAGTGATATAAATGGTGTGAAACATCTCAGGATCATGTTGGGAGTTATATTAAGATGTTTACAATCGGTTTGCAGTCAGTACCTTTGAGTTAAATTGAAATGTATACTTTATTCAATGCGATTGCACTCTGTGCAACGAGAAATCAACTTTTTTATTTTGAATACCTGAGTGATATAATAGGAGTCAAACATCTCAGGATCATGTGGGGAGTCATGCTATGATGTTTCCATAAGGTTTGCAGTCAGTACCTTTGAGTTAAATTGAAATGTATACTTTATTCAATGCGATTGACCTCTGTGCACCGAGAAATCAACTTTTTTATCTTGAATACCTGAGTGATATAATAGGAGTCAAACATCTCAGGATCATGTGGGGAGTTATGCTATGATGTTTCCATAAGGTTTACAGTCAGTACCTTTGAGTAAAATTGAAATGTATACTTCATTCATTGCTAAACCAGATTATGCTCTGAGAACAGAACTTTTTTGTTTTGAACAACTGAGTGATGCAACAGGTGTCAAACATCCCAGGATAATGTGGTGAGTTATGCTATGTTGTTTCCATAAGGTTTGCAGTCAGTAACTTTGAGTAAAATTGAAATGTATACTTCATTCAATGCTGAAGCTCTGGATGCTCTGAGAAATCAACTTTTTTGTCTTGAATACCTAAATGATGTAACAGATGTCAAACATCTCAGGATCATGTGGAGAGTTATACTAAGATGTTTCCATAAGGTTTGCAGTCAGTACCTTTGAGTAAAATTGAAATGTATTCTTCATTCATTGCTAAACCAGATTATGCTCTGAGAACAGAACTTTTTTTGTTTTGAATAACTGAGTGATCCAAAAGGTGTCAAACATCTCAGGATAATGTGGGGAGTTATGCTATGATGTTTCCATAAGGTTTGCAGTCAGTACCTTTGAGTAAAATTGAAATGTATACTTCATTCATTGCTAAACAACATTATGCTCTCAGAAAACAACTTTTTTGTCTTGAATACCTGAGTGATATAACAGCAGTCAAACAGCTCAGGATCATGTGGGGAGTAATATTAAGATGTTTCCATAAGGTTTGCATTCAGTACATTAGAGTAAAATTGAATCTATACTTTTAGTGCCAAAGCACTGCATTCACAGAGAAATCAACTTTTTTGTCTTGAATAGCTGAGTGATATAACAGCAGTCAAACAGCTCAGGATCATGTGGGGTGTAATATTAAGATGTTTCCATAAGGTTTGCATTCAGTACTTTAGAGTAAAATTGAAGCTATACTTTTAGTGCCAAAGCACTGCATTCAGAGAGAAATCAACTTTTTTGTCTTAAACACCTGAGTGATATAAATGGTGTGAAACATCTCAGGATCATGTTGGGAGTTATATTAAGATGTTTACAATCGGTTTGCAGTCAGTACCTTTGAGTTAAATTGAAATGTATACTTTATTCAATGCGATTGACCTCTGTGCACCGAGAAATCAACTTTTTTATCTTGAATACCTGAGTGATATAATAGGAGTCAAACATCTCAGGATCATGTGGGGAGTTATGCTATGATGTTTCCATAAGGTTTGCAGTCAGTACCTTTGAGTAAAATTGAAATGTATACTTCATTCATTGCTAAACCAGATTATGCTCTGAGAACAGAACTTTTTTGTTTTGAACAACTGAGTGATGCAACAGGTGTCAAACATCCCAGGATAATGTGGTGAGTTATGCTATGTTGTTTCCATAAGGTTTGCAGTCAGTACCTTTGAGTAAAATTGAAATGTATACTTCATTCAATGCTGAAGCTCTGGATGCTCTGAGAAATCAACTTTTTTGTCTTGAATACCTAAATGATGTAACAGGTGTCAAACATCTCAGGATGATGTGGGGAGTTATACTAAGAGGTTTCCATAAGGTTTGCAGTCAATACCTTTGAGTAAAATTGAAATGTATAGTTCATTCATTGGTAAAGAAGATTATGCTCTGAGAAAACAACTTTTTTGTTTTGAATACCTGAGTGATGCAACAGGTGTCAAACATCTCAGGATCATGTGGGGAGTTATGCTATGTTGTTTCCATAAGGTTTGCAGTCAGTACCTTTGAGTAAAATTGAAATGTATACTTCATTCATTGCTAAACAACATTATGCTCTCAGAGAACAACTTTTTTGTCTTGAATACCTGAGTGATATAACAGCAGTCAAACAGCTCAGGATCATGTGGGGAGTAATATTAAGATGTTTCCATAAGGTTTGCATTCAGTACTTTGGAGTAAAATTGAAGCTATACTTTTAGTGCCAAAGCACTGCATTCACAGAGAAATCAACTTTTTTGTCTTAAACACCTGAGTGATATAAATGGTGTGAAACATCTCAGGATCATGTTGGGAGTTATATTCAGATGTTTACAATCGGTTTGCAGTCAGTACCTTTGAGTTAAATTGAAATGTATACTTTATTCAATGCGATTGCACTCTGTGCAACGAGAAATCAACTTTTTTATCTTGAATACCTGAGTGATATAATAGGAGTCAAACATCTCAGGATCATGTGGGGAGTTATGCTATGATGTTTCCATAAGGTTTGCAGTCAGTACCTTTGAGTAAAATTGAAATGTATACTTCATTCAATGCTGAAGCTCTGGATGCTCTGAGAAATCAACTTTTTTGTCTTGAATACCTAAATGATGTAACAGATGTCAAACATCTCAGGATCATGTGGAGAGTTATACTAAGATGTTTCCATAAGGTTTGCAGTCAGTACCTTTGAGTAAAATTGAAATGTATTCTTCATTCATTGCTAAACCAGATTATGCTCTGAGAACAGAACTTTTTTGTTTTGAATAACTGAGTGATGCAACAGGTGTCAAACATCTCCGGATAATGTGGGGAGTTATGCTATGATGTTTCCATAAGGTTTGCAGTCAGTACCTTTGAGTAAAATTGAAATGTATACTTCATTCATTGCTAAACAACATTATGCTCTCAGAAAACAACTTTTTTGTCTTGAATACCTGAGTGATATAACAGCAGTCAAACAGCTCAGGATCATGTGGGGAGTAATATTAAGATGTTTCCATAAGGTTTGCATTCAGTACTTTAGAGTAAAATTGAAGCTATACTTTTAGTGCCAAAGCACTGCATTCACAGAGAAATCAACTTTTTTGTCTTAAACACCTGAGTGATATAAATGGTGTGAAACATCTCAGGATCATGTTGGGAGTTATATTAAGATGTTTACAATCGGTTTGCAGTCAGTACCTTTGAGTTAAATTGAAATGTATACTTTATTCAATGCGATTGCACTCTGTGCACCGAGAAATCAACTTTTTTATCTTGAATACCTGAGTGATATAATAGGAGTCAAACATCTCAGGATCATGTGGGGAGTTATGCTATGATGTTTCCATAAGGTTTGGAGTCAGTACCTTTGAGTAAAATTGAAATGTATACTTCATTCATTGCTAAACAACATTATGCTCTCAGAAAACAACTTTTTTGTCTTGAATACCTGAGTAATATAACAGCAGTCAAACAGCTCAGGATCATGTGGGGAGTAATATTAACATGTTTCCATAAGGTTTGCATTCAGTACTTTAGAGTAAAATTGAAGCTATACTTTTAGTGCCAAAGCACTGCATTCACCGAGAAATCAACTTTTGTATCTTAAACACCTGAGTGATATAATAGGAGTCAAACATCTCAGGATCATGTGGGGAGTTATGCTATGATGTTTCCATAAGGTTTGCAGTCAGTACCTTTGAGTAAAATTGAAATGTATACTTCATTCAATGCTGAAGCTCTGTATGCTCTGAGAAATCAACTTTTTTGACTTGAATACCTAAATGATGTAACAGGTGTCAAACATCTCAGGATCATGTGGGGAGTTATACTAAGAGGTTTCCATAAGGTTTGCAGTCAATACCTTTGAGTAAAATTGAAATGTATACTTCATTCATTGCTAAACAAGATTATGCTCTGAGAAAACAAGTTTTTTGTTTTGAATAACTGAGTTATGCAACAGGTGTCAAACATCTCAGGATCAACTGGGGAGTGATGCTATGTTGTTTCCATAAGGTTTGTAGTCAGTACCTTTGAGTAAAATTGAAATGTATACTTCATTCATTGCTAAACAAGATTATGCTCTCAGAAAACAACTTTTTTGTTTTGAATAACTGAGTGATGCAACAGGTGTCAAACATCTCAGGATCATGTGGGGAGTTATACTAAGATGTTTCCATAAGGTTTGCAGTCAGTACCTTTGAGTAAAATTGAAATGTATACTTCACTTATTGCTAAACAACAGTTTGCTCTGAGAAATCAACTTTCTTGTTTTAAATAACTGAGTGATAGAACAGGTGTCAAACACCTCAGGATCATGTGGGGAGTTATGCTATGATGTTTCCATAAGGTTTGCAGTCAGTAACTTTGAGTAAAATTGAAATGTATACTTCATTCATTGCTAAACAACATTATGCTCTCAGAAAACAACTTTTTTGTCTTGAATACCTGAGTGATATAACAGCATTCAAACAGCTCAGGATCATGTGGGGAGTAATATTAAGATGTTTCCATAAGGTTTGCATTCAGTACTTTGGAGTAAAATTGAAGCTATACTTTTAGTGCCAAAGCACTGCATTCACAGAGAAATCAACTTTTTTGTCTTAAACACCTGAGTGATATAAATGGTGTGAAACATCTCAGGATCATGTTGGGAGTTATATTAAGATGTTTACAATCGGTTTGCAGTCAGTACCTTTGAGTTAAATTGAAATGTATACTTTATTCAATGCGATTGCACTCTGTGCAACGAGAAATCAACTTTTTTATTTTGAATACCTGAGTGATATAATAGGAGTCAAACATCTCAGGATCATGTGGGGAGTTATGCTATGATGTTTCCATAAGGTTTGCAGTCAGTACCTTTGAGTTAAATTGAAATGTATACTTTATTCAATGCGATTGACCTCTGTGCACCGAGAAATCAACTTTTTTATCTTGAATACCTGAGTGATATAATAGGAGTCAAACATCTCAGGATCATGTGGGGAGTTATGCTATGATGTTTCCATAAGGTTTACAGTCAGTACCTTTGAGTAAAATTGAAATGTATACTTCATTCATTGCTAAACCAGATTATGCTCTGAGAACAGAACTTTTTTGTTTTGAACAACTGAGTGATGCAACAGGTGTCAAACATCCCAGGATAATGTGGTGAGTTATGCTATGTTGTTTCCATAAGGTTTGCAGTCAGTAACTTTGAGTAAAATTGAAATGTATACTTCATTCAATGCTGAAGCTCTGGATGCTCTGAGAAATCAACTTTTTTGTCTTGAATACCTAAATGATGTAACAGATGTCAAACATCTCAGGATCATGTGGAGAGTTATACTAAGATGTTTCCATAAGGTTTGCAGTCAGTACCTTTGAGTAAAATTGAAATGTATTCTTCATTCATTGCTAAACCAGATTATGCTCTGAGAACAGAACTTTTTTTGTTTTGAATAACTGAGTGATCCAAAAGGTGTCAAACATCTCAGGATAATGTGGGGAGTTATGCTATGATGTTTCCATAAGGTTTGCAGTCAGTACCTTTGAGTAAAATTGAAATGTATACTTCATTCATTGCTAAACAACATTATGCTCTCAGAAAACAACTTTTTTGTCTTGAATACCTGAGTGATATAACAGCAGTCAAACAGCTCAGGATCATGTGGGGAGTAATATTAAGATGTTTCCATAAGGTTTGCATTCAGTACATTAGAGTAAAATTGAATCTATACTTTTAGTGCCAAAGCACTGCATTCACAGAGAAATCAACTTTTTTGTCTTGAATAGCTGAGTGATATAACAGCAGTCAAACAGCTCAGGATCATGTGGGGTGTAATATTAAGATGTTTCCATAAGGTTTGCATTCAGTACTTTAGAGTAAAATTGAAGCTATACTTTTAGTGCCAAAGCACTGCATTCAGAGAGAAATCAACTTTTTTGTCTTAAACACCTGAGTGATATAAATGGTGTGAAACATCTCAGGATCATGTTGGGAGTTATATTAAGATGTTTCCAATCGGTTTGCAGTCAGTACCTTTGAGTTAAATTCAAATGCATACTTTATTCAATGCGATTGCACTCTGTGCACCGAGAAATCAACTTTTTTATCTTGAATACCTGAGTGAAATAATAGGAGTTAAACATCTCAGGATCATGTGGGGAGTTATGCTATGATGTTTCCATAAGGTTTGCAGTCAGTACCTTTGAGTAAAATTGAAATGTATACTTCATTCATTGCTAAACAAGATTATGCTCTGAGAACAGAACTTTTTTGTTTTGAATAACTGAGTGTTGCAACAGGTGTCAAACATCTCAGGATAATGTGGGGAGTTATGCTATGTTGTTTCCATAAGGTTTGCAGTCAGTTCCTTTGAGCAAAATTGAAATGTATACTTCATTCAATGCTGAAGCTCTGGATGCTCTGAGAAATCAGCTTTTTTGTCTTGAATACCTAAATGATGTAACAAGTGTCAAACATCTCAGGATCATGTGGGGAGTTATACTATGATGATTCCATAAGGTTTGCAGTCAGTACCTTTGAGTTAAATTGAAATGTATACTTCATTCAAAACTTAAGCTCTGTATGCTCTGAGAAATCCACTTTTTTGTCTTGAATACCTAAATGATGTAACAGGTGTCAAACATCTCAGGATAATGTGGGGAGTTATACTAAGAGGTTTCCATAAAGTTTGAAGTCAATACCTTTGAGTAAAATTGAAATGTATACTTCATTCATTGGTAAACAAGATTATGCTCTGAGAAAACAACTTTTTTGTTTTGAATAACTGAGTGATGCAACAGGTGTCAAACATCTCAGGATCATGTGGGAAGTTATGCTATGTTGTTTCCATAAGGTTTGCAGTCAATACCTTTGAGTAAAATTGAAATGTATACTTCATTCATTGCTAAACCAGATTATGTTCTGAGAACAGAACTTTTTTGTTTTGAACAACTGAGTGATGCAACAGGTGTCAAACATCCCAGGATAATGTGGTGAGTTATGCTATGTTGTTTCCATAAGGTTTGCAGTCAGTACCTTTGAGTAAAATTGAAATGTATACTTCATTCAATGCTGAAGCTCTGGATGCTCTGAGAAATCAACTTTTTTGTCTTGAATACCTAAATGATGTAACAGGTGTCAAACATCTCAGGATGATGTGGGGAGTTATACTAAGAGGTTTCCATAAGGTTTGCAGTCAATACCTTTGAGTAAAATTGAAATGTATAGTTCATTCATTGGTAAAGAAGATTATGCTCTGAGAAAACAACTTTTTTGTTTTGAATACCTGAGTGATGCAACAGGTGTCAAACATCTCAGGATCATGTGGGGAGTTATGCTATGTTGTTTCCATAAGGTTTGCAGTCAGTACCTTTGAGTAAAATTGAAATGTATACTTCATTCATTGCTAAACAACATTATGCTCTCAGAGAACAACTTTTTTGTCTTGAATACCTGAGTGATATAACAGCAGTCAAACAGCTCAGGATCATGTGGGGAGTAATATTAAGATGTTTCCATAAGGTTTGCATTCAGTACTTTGGAGTAAAATTGAAGCTATACTTTTAGTGCCAAAGCACTGCATTCACAGAGAAATCAACTTTTTTATTTTGAATACCTGAGTGATATAATAGGAGTCAAACATCTCAGGATCATGTGGGGAGTTATGCTATGATGTTTCCATAAGGTTTGCAGTCAGTACCTTTGAGTTAAATTGAAATGTATACTTTATTCAATGCGATTGACCTCTGTGCACCGAGAAATCAACTTTTTTATCTTGAATACCTGAGTGATATAATAGGAGTCAAACATCTCAGGATCATGTGGGGAGTTATGCTATGATGTTTCCATAAGGTTTACAGTCAGTACCTTTGAGTAAAATTGAAATGTATACTTCATTCATTGCTAAACCAGATTATGCTCTGAGAACAGAACTTTTTTGTTTTGAACAACTGAGTGATGCAACAGGTGTCAAACATCCCAGGATAATGTGGTGAGTTATGCTATGTTGTTTCCATAAGGTTTGCAGTCAGTAACTTTGAGTAAAATTGAAATGTATACTTCATTCAATGCTGAAGCTCTGGATGCTCTGAGAAATCAACTTTTTTGTCTTGAATACCTAAATGATGTAACAGATGTCAAACATCTCAGGATCATGTGGAGAGTTATACTAAGATGTTTCCATAAGGTTTGCAGTCAGTACCTTTGAGTAAAATTGAAATGTATTCTTCATTCATTGCTAAACCAGATTATGCTCTGAGAACAGAACTTTTTTGTTTTGAATAACTGAGTGATCCAAAAGGTGTCAAACATCTCAGGATAATGTGGGGAGTTATGCTATGATGTTTCCATAAGGTTTGCAGTCAGTACCTTTGAGTAAAATTGAAATGTATACTTCATTCATTGCTAAACAACATTATGCTCTCAGAAAACAACTTTTTTGTCTTGAATACCTGAGTGATATAACAGCAGTCAAACAGCTCAGGATCATGTGGGGAGTAATATTAAGATGTTTCCATAAGGTTTGCATTCAGTACATTAGAGTAAAATTGAATCTATACTTTTAGTGCCAAAGCACTGCATTCACAGAGAAATCAACTTTTTTGTCTTGAATAGCTGAGTGATATAACAGCAGTCAAACAGCTCAGGATCATGTGGGGTGTAATATTAAGATGTTTCCATAAGGTTTGCATTCAGTACTTTAGAGTAAAATTGAAGCTATACTTTTAGTGCCAAAGCACTGCATTCAGAGAGAAATCAACTTTTTTGTCTTAAACACCTGAGTGATATAAATGGTGTGAAACATCTCAGGATCATGTTGGGAGTTATATTAAGATGTTTCCAATCGGTTTGCAGTCAGTACCTTTGAGTTAAATTCAAATGCATACTTTATTCAATGCGATTGCACTCTGTGCACCGAGAAATCAACTTTTTTATCTTGAATACCTGAGTGAAATAATAGGGGTTAAACATTTCAGGATCATGTGGGGAGTTATGCTATGATGTTTCCATAAGGTTTGCAGTCAGTACCTTTGAGTAAAATTGAAATGTATACTTCATTCATTGCTAAACAAGATTATGCTCTGAGAACAGAACTTTTTTGTTTTGAATAACTGAGTGTTGCAACAGGTGTCAAACATCTCAGGATAATGTGGGGAGTTATGCTATGTTGTTTCCATAAGGTTTGCAGTCAGTTCCTTTGAGCAAAATTGAAATGTATACTTCATTCAATGCTGAAGCTCTGGATGCTCTGAGAAATCAGCTTTTTTGTCTTGAATACCTAAATGATGTAACAAGTGTCAAACATCTCAGGATCATGTGGGGAGTTATACTATGATGATTCCATAAGGTTTGCAGTCAGTACCTTTGAGTTAAATTGAAATGTATACATCATTCAAAACTTAAGCTCTGTATGCTCTGAGAAATCCACTTTTTTGTCTTGAATACCTAAATGATGTAACAGGTGTCAAACATCTCAGGATAATGTGGGGAGTTATACTAAGAGGTTTCCATAAAGTTTGAAGTCAATACCTTTGAGTAAAATTGAAATGTATACTTCATTCATTGGTAAACAAGATTATGCTCTGAGAAAACAACTTTTTTGTTTTGAATAACTGAGTGATGCAACAGGTGTCAAACATCTCAGGATCATGTGGGAAGTTATGCTATGTTGTTTCCATAAGGTTTGCAGTCAATACCTTTGAGTAAAATTGAAATGTATACTTCATTCATTGCTAAACAACATTAAGCTCTCAGAAAACAACTTTTTTCTCTTGAATACCTGAGTGATATAACAGCAGTCAAACAGCTCAGGATCATGTGGTGAGTAATATTAAGATGTTTCCATAAGGTTTGCATTCAGTACTTTAGAGTAAAATTGAAGCTACACTTTTAGTGCCAAAGCACTGCATTCACAGAGAAATCAACTCTTTTGTCTTAAACACCTGTCTGATATAAATGGTGTGAAACATCTCAGGATCATGTTGGAAGTTATATTAAGATGTTTCCATAAGTTTTGCTGTCAGTACCTTTGAGCAAAATTGAAATCTATACTTCACTTATTGCTAAACAACAGTTTGCTCTGAGAAATCAACTTTTTTGTTTTGAATACTGAATGATGCAACAGGTGTCAAACATCTCAGGATCATGTGGGGAGTTATGCTATGTTGTTTCCATAAGGTTTGCAGTCAGTACCTTTGAGTAAAATTGAAATGTATACTTCACCTATTGCTAAACAACAGTTTGCTCAGAGAAATCAACTTTATTGTTTTAAATAACTGAGTGATAGAACGGGTGTCAAACATCTCAGGATCATGTGGGGAGTTATGCTATGATGTTTCCATAAGGTTTGCAGTCAGTAACTTTGAGTAAAATTGAAATGTATACTTCATTCATTGCTAAACAACATTATGCTCTCAGAAAACAACTTTTTTGTCTTGAATACCTGAGTGATATAACAACAGTCAAACAGCTCAGGATCATGTGGGGAGTAATATTAACATGTTTCCATAAGGTTTGCATTCAGTACTTTAGAGTAAAATTGAAGCTATACTTTTAGTGCCAAAGCACTGCATTCACAGAGAAATCAACTTTTTTGTCTTAAACACCTGAGTGATATAAATGGTGTGAAACATCTCAGGATCATGTTGGGAGTTATATTAAGATGTTTACAATCGGTGTGCAGTCAGTACCTTTGAGTTAAATTGAAATGTATACTTTATTCAATGCGATTGCACTCTGTGCATCGAGAAATCAAGTTTTTTATCTTGAATACCTGAGTGATATAATAGGAGTCAAACATCTCAGGATCATGTGGGGAGTTATGCTATGATGTTTCCATAAGGTTTGCAGTCAGTACCTTTGAGTAAAATTGAAATGTATACTTCATTCAATGCTGAAGCTCTGGATGCTCTGAGAAATCAACTTTTTTGTCTTGAATACCTAAATAATGTAACAGATGTCAAACATCTCAGGATCATGTGGAGATATACTAAGATGTTTCCATAAGGTTTGCAGTCAGTACCTTTGAGTAAAATTGAAATGTATTCTTCATTCATTGCTATACCAGATTATGCTCTGAGAACAGAACTTTTTTGTTTTGAATAACTGAGTGATGCAACAGGTGTCAAACATCTCAGGATAATGTGGGGAGTTATGCTATGATGTTTCCATAAGGTTTGCAGTCAGTACCTTTGAGTAAAATTGAAATGTATACTTCATTCATTGCTAAACAACATTATGCTCTCAGAAAACAACTTTTTTGTCTTGAATACCTGAGTGATATAACAGCAGTCAAACAGCTCAGGATCATGTGGGGAGTAATATTAAGATGTTTCCATAAGGTTTGCATTCAGTACTTTAGAGTAAAATTGAAGCTATACTTTTAGTGCCAAAGCACTGCATTCACAGAGAAATCAACTTTTTTGTCTTAAACACCTGAGTGATATAAATGGTGTGAAACATCTCAGGATCATGTTGGGAGTTATATTAAGATGTTTACAATCGGTTTGCAGTCAGTACCTTTGAGTTAAATTGAAATGTATACTTTATTCAATGCGATTGCACTCTGTGCACCGAGAAATCAACTTTTTTATCTTGAATACCTGAGTGATATAATAGGAGTCAAACATCTCAGGATCATGTGGGGAGTTATGCTATGATGTTTCCATAAAGTTTGCAGTCAGTACCTTTGAGTAAAATTGAAATGTATACTTCATTCAATGCTGAAGCTCTGGATGCTCTGAGAAATCAACTTTTTTGTCTTGAATACCTAAATGATGTAACAGATGTCAAACATCTCAGGATTATGTGGAGAGTTATACTAAGATGTTTCCATAAGGTTTGCCGTCAGTACCTTTGAGTAAAATTGAAATGTATACTTCATTCATTGCTAAACAACATTATGCTCTCAGTAAACAACTTTTTTGTCTTGAATACCTGAGTGATATAATCGGAGTCAAACATCTCAGGATCATGTGGGGAGTTATACTAAGAGGTTTCCATAAGGTTTGCAGTCAATACCTTTGAGTAAAATTGAAATGTATAGTTCATTCATTGGTAAAGAAGATTATGCTCTGAGAAAACAACTTTTTTGTTTTGAATACCTGAGTGATGCAACAGGTGTCAAACATCTCAGGATCATGTGGGGAGTTATGCTATGTTGTTTCCATAAGGTTTGCAGTCAGTACCTTTGAGTAATATTGAAATGTATACTTCATTCATTGCTAAACAACATTATGCTCTCAGAGAACAACTTTTTTGTCTTGAATACCTGAGTGATATAACAGCAGTCAAACAGCTCAGGATCATGTGGGGAGTAATATTAAGATGTTTCCATAAGGTTTGCATTCAGTACTTTGGAGTAAAATTGAAGCTATACTTTTAGTGCCAAAGCACTGCATTCACAGAGAAATCAACTTTTTTGTCTTAAACACCTGAGTGATATAAATGGTGTGAAACATCTCAGGATCATGTTGGGAGTTATATTCAGATGTTTACAATCGGTTTGCAGTCAGTACCTTTGAGTTAAATTGAAATGTATACTTTATTCAATGCGATTGCACTCTGTGCAACGAGAAATCAACTTTTTTATCTTGAATACCTGAGTGATATAATAGGAGTCAAACATCTCAGGATCATGTGGGGAGTTATGCTATGATGTTTCCATAAGGTTTGCAGTCAGTACCTTTGAGTAAAATTGAAATGTATACTTCATTCAATGCTGAAGCTCTGGATGCTCTGAGAAATCAACTTTTTTGTCTTGAATACCTAAATGATGTAACAGATGTCAAACATCTCAGGATCATGTGGAGAGTTATACTAAGATGTTTCCATAAGGTTTGCAGTCAGTACCTTTGAGTAAAATTGAAATATATTCTTCATTCATTGCTAAACCAGATTATGCTCTGAGAACAGAACTTTTTTGTTTTGAATAACTGAGTGATGCAACAGGTGTCAAACATCTCAGGATAATGTGGGGAGTTATGCTATGATGTTTCCATAAGGTTTGCAGTCAGTACCTTTGAGTAAAATTGAAATGTATACTTCATTCATTGCTAAACAACATTATGCTCTCAGTAAACAACTTTTTTGTCTTGAAAACCTGAGTGATATAACAGCAGTCAAACAGCTCAGGATCATGTGGGGAGTAATATTAAGATGTTTCCATTAGGTTTGCATTCAGTACTTTAGAGTAAAATTGAAGCTATACTTTTAGTGCCAAAGCACTGCATTCACAGAGAAATCAACTTTTTTGTCTTAAACACCTGAGTGATATAAATGGTGTGAAACATCTCAGGATCATGTTGGGAGTTATATTAAGATGTTTCCAATCGGTTTGCAGTCAGTACCTTTGCGTTAAATTGAAATGTATACTTTATTCAATGCGATTGACCTCTGTGCACCGAGAAATCAACTTTTTTATCTTGAATACCTGAGTGATATAATAGGAGTCAAACATCTCAGGATCATGTGGGGAGTTATGCTATGATGTTTCCATAAGGTTTGCAGTCAGTACCTTTGAGTAAAATTGAAATGTATACTTCATTTATTGCTAAACCAGATTTTGCTCTGAGAACAGAACTTTTTTGTTTTGAACAACTGAGTGATGCAACAGGTGTCAAACATCCCAGGATAATGTGGTGAGTTATGCTATGTTGTTTCCATAAGGTTTGCAGTCAGTAACTTTGAGTAAAATTGAAATGTATACTTCATTCAATGCTGAAGCTCTGGATGCTCTGAGAAATCAACTTTTTTGTCTTGAATACCTAAATGATGTAACAGATGTCAAACACCTCAGGATCATGTGGAGAGTTATACTAAGATGTTTCCATAAGGTTTGCAGTCAGTACCTTTGAGTAAAATTGAAATGTATTCTTCATTCATTGCTAAACCAGATTATGCTCTGAGAACAGAACTTTTTTCTTTTGAATAACTGAGTGATGCAACAGGTGTCAAACATCTCAGGATAATGCGGGGAGTTATGCTATGATGTTTCCATAAGGTTTGCAGTCAGTACCTTTGAGTAAAATTGAAATGTATACTTCATTCATTGCTAAACAACATTATGCTCTCAGAAAACAACTTTTTTGTCTTGAATACCTGAGTGATATAACAGCAGTCAAACAGCTCAGGATCATGTGGGGAGTAATATTAAGATGTTTCCATAAGGTTTGCATTCAGTACTTTAGAGTAAAATTGAAGCTATACTTTTAGTGCCAAAGCACTGCATTCACAGAGAAATCAACTTTTTTGTCTTAAACACCTGAGTGATATAAATGGTGTGAAACATCTCAGGATCATGTTGGGAGTTATATTAAGATGTTTACAATCGGTTTGCAGTCAGTACCTTTGAGTTAAATTGAAATGTATTCTTTATTCAATGCGATTGCACTCTGTGCACCGAGAAATCAACTTTTTTATCTTGAATACCTGAGTGATATAATAGGAGTCAAACATCTCAGGATCATGTGGGGAGTTATGCTATGATGTTTCCATAAGGTTTGCAGTCAGTACCTTTGAGTAAAATTGAAATGTATACTTCATTCAATGCTGAAGCTCCGGATGCTCTGAGAAATCAACTTTTTTGTCTTGAATACCTAAATGATGTAACAGGTTTCAAACATCTCAGGATCATGTGGGGAGTTATACTAAGATGTTTCCATAAGGTTTCCAGTCAATACCTTTGAGTGAAATTGAAATGTATACTTCATTCATTGCTAAACAACATTATGCTCTGAGAAAACAACTTTTTTGTTTTGAATAAGTGAGTGATGCAACAGGTGTCAAACATCTCAGGATCATGTGGGGAGTTATACTAAGATGTTTCCATAAGGTTTGCAGTCAGTACCTTTGAGTAAAATTGAAATGTATACTTCACTTATTGCTAAACAACAGTTTGCTCTGAGAAATCAACTTTCTTGTTTTAAATAACTGAGTGATAGAACAGGTGTCAAACACCTCAGGATCATGTGGGGAGTTATGCTATGATGTTTCCATAAGGTTTGCAGTCAGTAACTTTGAGTAAAATTGAAATGTATACTTCATTCATTGCTAAACAACATTATGCTGTCAGAAAACAACTTTTTTGTCTTGAATACCTGAGTGATATAACAACAGTCAAACAGCTCAGGGTCATGTGGGGAGTAATATTAAGATGTTTCCATAAGGTTTGCATTCAGTACTTTAGAGTAAAATTGAAGCTATACTTTTAGTGCCAAAGCACTGCATTCACAGAGAAATCAACTTTTTTGTCTTAAACACCTGAGTGATATAAATGGTGTGAAACATCTCAGGATCATATTGGAAGTTATATTAAGATGTTTGCAATCGGTTTGCAGTCAGTACCTTTGAGTTAAATTGAAATGTATACTTTATTCAATGCGTTTGCACTCTCTGCACAGAGAAATCAACTTTTTTGTCTTGAACACCTGAGTGATATAAATGGTGTGGAACATCTCAGGATCATGTTGGGAGTTATATTAAGATGTTTCCATCAGGTTTGCAGTCAGTACCTATGAGATAAATTGAATTGTATGCTTCAGTCTAAACTTAAGCTCTGTATGCTCTGAGAAATCAACTTTTTTGTCTTGAATACCTAAATGATGTAACAGGTGTCAAACATCTCAGGATGATGTGGGGAGTTATACTAAGAGGTTTCCATAAGGTTTGCAGTCAATACCTTTGAGTAAAATTGAAATGTATAGTTCATTCATTGGTAAAGAAGATTATGCTCTGAGAAAACAACTTTTTTGTTTTGAATACCTGAGTGATGCAACAGGTGTCAAACATCTCAGGATCATGTGGGGAGTTATGCTATGTTGTTTCCATAAGGTTTGCAGTCAGTACCTTTGAGTAAAATTGAAATGTATACTTCATTCATTGCTAAACAACATTATGCTCTCAGAGAACAACTTTTTTGTCTTGAATACCTGAGTGATATAACAGCAGTCAAACAGCTCAGGATCATGTGGGGAGTAATATTAAGATGTTTCCATAAGGTTTGCATTCAGTACTT
>NC_092384.1:13715707-13792106 GCF_030028105.1 Mobula birostris
TGAGTAAAATTGAAATGTATACTTCATTCATTGCTAAACAACATTATGCTCTCAGAGAACAACTTTTTTGTCTTGAATACCTGAGTGATATAACAGCAGTCAAACAGCTCAGGATCATGTGGGGAGTAATATTAAGATGTTTCCATAAGGTTTGCATTCAGTACTTTGGAGTAAATTGAAGCTATACTTTTAGTGCCAAAGCACTGCATTCACAGAGAAATCAACTTTTTGTCTTAAACACCTGAGTGATATAAATGGTGTGAAACATCTCAGGATCATGTTGGGAGTTATATTCAGATGTTTACAATCGGTTTGCAGTCAGTACCTTTGAGTTAAATTGAAATGTATCTTTATTCAATGCGATTGCACTCTGTGCAACGAGAAATCAAACTTTTTATCTTGAATACCTGAGTGATATAATAGAGTCAAACATCTCAGATCATGTGGGAGTTATGCTATGATGTTTCCATAAGGTTTGCAGTCAGTACCTTTGAGTAAAATTGAAATGTATACTTCATTCAATGCTGAAGCTCTGGATGCTCTGAGAAATCAACTTTTTTGTCTTGAATACCTAAATGATGTAACAGATGTCAAACTCTCAGGATCATGTGGAGAGTTATACTAAGAGTTTCCATAAGGTTTGCAGTCAGTACCTTTGAGTAAATTGAAATGTATTCTTCATTCATTGCTAAACCAGATTATCTCTGAGAACAGAACTTTTTTGTTTGAATAACTGAGTGATGCAACAGGTGTCAAACAACTCAGGATAATGTGGGGAGTTATGCTATGATGTTTCCATAAGGTTTGCTCAGTAACCTTTGAGTAAAATTGAAATGTATACTTCATTCATTGCTAAACAACATTATGCTCTCAGTAAACAACTTTTTGTCTTGAAAACCTGAGTGATATAACAGCAGTCAAACAGCTCAGGATCATGTGGGAGTAATATTAAGATGTTTCCATTAGTTTGCATTCAGTACTTTAGAGTAAAATTGAAGCTATACTTTTAGTGCCAAAGCACTGCATTCACAGAGAAATCAACTTTTTTGTCTTAAACACCTGAGTGATATAAATGGTGTGAAACATCTCAGGATCATGTTGGGAGTTATATAAGATGCTTTCCAATCGGTTTGCAGTCAGTACCTTTGAGTTAAATTGAAATGTATACTTTATTCAATGCGATTGACTCTGTGCACCGAGAAATCAACTTTTTATCTTGAATACCTGAGTGATATAATAGAGTCAAACATCTCAGATCATGTGGGGAGTTATGCTATGATGTTTCCATAGGTTTGCAGTCAGTACCTTTGAGTAAAATTGAATGTATACTTCATTCATTGCTAAACCAGATTTTGCTCTGAGAACAGAACTTTTTTGTTTGAACAACTGAGTGATGCAACAGGTGTCAAACATCCAGGATAATGTGGTGAGTTATGCTATGTTGTTTCCATAAGGTTTGCAGTCAGTAACTTTGAGTAAAATTGAAATGTATACTTCATTCAATGCTGAAGCTCTGGATGCTCTGAAGAATCAACTTTTTGTCTTGAATACCTAATGATGTACAGATGTCAAACACCTCAGGATCATGTGGAGAGTTATACTAAGATGTTTCCACAAGGTTTGCAGTCAGTACCTTTGAGTAAAATTGAAATGTATTCTTCATTCATTGCTAAACCAGATTATGCTCTGAGAACAGAACTTTTTTCTTTTGAATAACTGAGTGATGCAACAGGTGTCAAACATCTCAGGATAATGTGGGGAGTTATGCTATGATGTTTCCATAAGGTTTGCAGTCAGTACCTTTGAGTAAAATTGAAATGTATACTTCATTCATTGCTAAACAACATTATGCTCTCAGAAAACACTTTTTTGTCTTGAATACCTGAGTGATAAACAGCAGTCAAACAGCTCAGATCATGTGGGGAGTAATATTAAGATGTTCCATAAGGTTTGCATTCAGTACTTTAGAGTAAAATTGTAAGCTATACTTTTAGTGCCAAAGCACTGCATTCACAGAGAAATCAACTTTTTTGTCTTAAACACCTGAGTGATATAAATGGTGTGAAACATCTCAGGATCATGTTGGGAGTTATATTAAGATGTTTACAATCGGTTTGCAGTCAGTACCTTTGAGTTAAATGAAATGTATACTTTATTCAATGCGATTGCACTCTGTGCACCGAGAAATCAACTTTTTTATCTTGAATACCTGAGTGATATAATAGGAGTCAAACATCTCAGGATCATGTGGGAGTTATGCTATGATGTTTCCATAAGGTTTGCAGTCAGTACCTTTGAGTAAAATTGAAATGTATACTTCATTCAATGCTGAAGCTCGGATGCTCTGAGAAATCAACTTTTTGTCTTGAATACCTAAATGATGTAACAGGTTTCAAACATCTCAGGATCATGTGGGAGTTATACTAAGATGTTTCCATAAGGTTTCCAGTCAATACCTTTGAGTGAAATTGAAATGTATACTTCATTCATTGCTAAACAAGATTATGCTCTGAGAAAACAACTTTTTTGTTTTGAATAAGTGAGTGATGCAACAGGTGTCAAACATCTCAGATCATGTGGGAGTTATACTAAGATGTTTCCATAAGGTTTGCAGTCAGTACCTTTGAGTAAAATTGAAATGTATACTTCACTTATGCTAAACAACAGTTTGCTCTGTGAAATCAACTTTCTTGTTTTAAATAACTGAGTGATAGAACAGGTGTCAACACCTCAGGATCATGTGGGGAGTTATGCTATGATGTTTCATAAGGTTTGCAGTCAGTAACTTGAGTAAAATTGAAATGTATACTTCATTCATTGCTAAACAACATTATGCCTCTCAGAAAACACTTTTTTGTCTTGAATACCTGAGTGATATAACAACAGTCAAACAGCTCAGGATCATGTTGGGGAGTAATATTAAGATGTTTCCATAAGGTTTGCATTCAGTACTTTAGAGTAAAATTGAAGCTATACTTTTAGTGCCAAAGCACTGCATTCACAGAGAAATCAACTTTTTGTCTTAAACACCTGAGTGATATAAATGGTGTGAAACATCTCAGGATCATGTTGGAAGTTATATTAAGATGTTTGCAATCGGTTTGCAGTCAGTACCTTTGAGTTAAATTGAAATGTATACTTCATTCAATGCGTTTGCACTCTCTGCACAGAGAAATCAACTTTTTTGTCTTGAACACCTGAGTGATATAAATGGTGTGAAACATCTCAGGATCATGTTGGGAGTTATATTAAGATGTTTCCATCAGGTTTGCAGTCAGTACCTATGAGATAAATTGAAATGTATGCTTCAGTCTAAACTTAAGCTCTGTATGCTCTGAGAAATCAACTTTTTTGTCTTGAATACCTAAATGATGTAACAGGTGTCAAACATCTCAGGATGATGTGGGGAGTTATACTAAGAGGTTTCCATAAGGTTTGCAGTCAATACCTTTGAGTAAAATTGAAATGTATAGTTCATTCATTGGTAAAGAAGATTATGCTCTGAGAAAACAACTTTTTTGTTTTGAATACCTGAGTGATGCAACAGGTGTCAAACATCTCAGGATCATGTGGGGAGTTATGCTATGTTGTTTCATAAGGTTTGCAGTCAGTACCTTTGAGTAAAATTGAAATGTATACTTCATTCAATGCTGAAGCTCTGGATGCTCTGAGAAATCAACTTTTTTGTCTTGAATACCTAAATGATGTAACAGATGTCAAACATCTCAGGATCATGTGGAGAGTTATACTAAGATGTTTCCATAAGGTTTGCAGTCAGTACCTTTGAGTAAAATTGAAATGTATTCTTCATTCATTGCTAAACCAGATTATGCTCTGAGAACAGAACTTTTTTGTTTTGAATAACTGAGTGATGCAACAGGTGTCAAACATCTCAGGATAATGTGGGGAGTTATGCTATGATGTTTCCATAAGGTTTGCAGTCAGTACCTTTGAGTAAAATTGAAATGTATACTTCATTCATTGCTAAACAACATTATGCTCTCAGTAAACAACTTTTTTGTCTTGAAAACCTGAGTGATATAACAGCAGTCAAACAGCTCAGGATCATGTGGGGAGTAATATTAAGATGTTTCCATTAGGTTTGCATTCAGTACTTTAGAGTAAAATTGAAGATATACTTTTAGTGCCAAAGCACTGCATTCACAGAGAAATCAACTTTTTTGTCTTAAACACCTGAGTGATATAAATGGTGTGAAACATCTCAGGATCATGTTGGGAGTTATATTAAGATGTTTCCAATCGGTTTGCAGTCAGTACCTTTGAGTTAAATTGAAATGTATACTTTATTCAATGCGATTGACCTCTGTGCACCGAGAAATCAACTTTTTTATCTTGAATACCTGAGTGATATAATAGGAGTCAAACATCTCAGGATCATGTGGGGAGTTATGCTATGATGTTTCCATAAGGTTTGCAGTCAGTACCTTTGAGTAAAATTGAAATGTATACTTCATTCATTGCTAAACCAGATTTTGCTCTGAGAACAGAACTTTTTTGTTTTGAAGAACTGAGTGATGCAACAGGTGTCAAACATCCCAGGATAATGTGGTGAGTTATGCTATGTTGTTTCCATAAGGTTTCCAGTCAGTAACTTTGAGTAAAATTGAAATGTATACTTCATTCAATGCTGAAGCTCTGGATGCTCTGAGAAATCAACTTTTTTGTCTTGAATACCTAAATGATGTAACAGATGTCAAACATCTCAGGATCATGTGGAGAGTTATACTAAGATGTTTCCATAAGGTTTGCAGTCAGTACCTTTGAGTAAAATTGAAATGTATTCTTCATTCATTGCTAAACCAGATTATGCTCTGAGAACAGAACTTTTTTGTTTTGAATAACTGAGTGATGCAACAGGTGTCAAACATCTCAGGATAATGTGGGGAGTTATGCTATGATGTTTCCATAAGGTTTGCAGTCAGTACCTTTGAGTAAAATTGAAATGTATACTTCATTCATTGCTAAACAACATTATGCTCTCAGAAAACAACTTTTTTGTCTTGAATACCTGAGTGATATAACAGCAGTCAAACAGCTCAGGATCATGTGGGGAGTAATATTAAGATGTTTCCATAAGGTTTGCATTCAGTACTTTAGAGTAAAATTGAAGCTATACTTTTAGTGCCAAAGCACTGCATTCACAGAGAAATCAACTTTTTTGTCTTAAACACCTGAGTGATATAAATGGTGTGAAACATCTCAGGATCATGTTGGGAGTTATATTAAGATGTTTACAATCGGTTTGCAGTCAGTACCTTTGAGTTAAATTGAAATGTATACTTTATTCAATGCGATTGCACTCTGTGCACCGAGAAATCAACTTTTTTATCTTGAATACCTGAGTGATATAATAGGAGTCAAACATCTCAGGATCATGTGGGGAGTTATGCTATGATGTTTCCATAAGGTTTGGAGTCAGTAACCTTTGAGTAAAATTGAAATGTATACTTCATTCATTGCTAAACAACATTATGCTCTCAGAAAACAACTTTTTTGTCTTGAATACCTGAGTAATATAACAGCAGTCAAACAGCTCAGGGTCATGTGGGAGTAATATTAACATGTTTCCATAGAGTTTGCATTCAGTACTTTAGAGTAAAATTGAAGCTATACTTTTAGTGCCAAAGCACTGCATTCACCGAGAAATCAACTTTTGTATCTTAAACACCTGAGTGAATATAATAGGAGTCAAACATCTCAGGATCATGTGGGGAGTTATGCTATGATGTTTCTATAAGGTTTGCAGTCAGTACCTTTGAGTAAAATTGAAATGTATACTTCATTCAATGCTGAAGCTCTGTATGCTCTGAGAAATCAACTTTTTTGACTTGAATACCTAAATGATGTAACAGGTGTCAAACATCTCAGGATCATGTGGGAGTTATACTAAGAGGTTTCCATAAGGTTTGCAGTCAATACTTTGAGTAAAATTGAAATGTATACTTCATTCATTGCTAAACAAGATTATGCTCTGAGAAAACAAGTTTTTTGTTTTGAATAACTGAGTGATGCAACAGTGTCAAACACTCAGGATCAACTGGGGAGTGATGCTATGTTGTTTCCATAAGGTTTGCAGTCAGTACCTTTGAGTAAAATTGAAATGTATACTTCACTTATTGCTAAACAACAGTTTGCTCTGAGAAATCAACTTTCTTGTTTTAAATAACTGAGTGATAGAACAGGTGTCAAACACCTCAGGATCATGTGGGGAGTTATGCTATGATGTTTCCATAAGGTTTGCAGTCAGTACTTTGAGTAAAATTGAAATGTATACTTCATTCATTGCTAAACAACATTATGCTCTCAGAAAACAACTTTTTTGTCTTGAATACCTGAGTGATATAACAACAGTCAAACAGCTCAGGATCATGTGGGGAGTAATATTAAGATGTTTCCATAAGGTTTGCATTCAGTACTTTAGAATAAAATTGAAGCTATACTTTTAGTGCCAAAGCACTGCATTCACAGAGAAATCAACTTTTTTGTCTTAAACACCTGAGTGATTTAAATGGTGTGAAACATCTCAGGATCATGTTGGAAGTTATATTAAGATGTTTACAATCGGTTTGCAGTCAGTACCTTTGAGTTAAATTGAAATGTATACTTTATTCAATGCGATTGCACTCTGTGCAACGAGAAATCAACTTTTTTATTTTGAATACCTGAGTGATATAATAGGAGTCAAACATCTCAGGATCATGTGGGGAGTTATGCTATGATGTTTCCATAAGGTTTGCAGTCAGTACCTTTGAGTAAAATTGAAATGTATACTTCATTCAATGCTGAAGCTCTGGATGCTCTAGAAAATCAACTTTTTTGTCTTGAATACCTAAATGATGTAACAGATGTCAAACATCTCAGGATCATGTGGAGAGTTATACTAAGATGTTTCCATAAGGTTTGCAGTCAGTACCTTTGAGTTAAATGAAATGTATACTTTATTCAATGCGATTGACCTCTGTGCACCGAGAAATCAACTTTTTTATCTTGAATACCTGAGTGATATAATAGGAGTCAAACATCTCAGGATCATGTGGGGAGTTATGCTATGATGTTTCCATAAGGTTTACAGTCAGTACCTTTGAGTAAAATTGAAATGTATACTTCATTCATTGCTAAACCAGTTATGCTCTGAGAACAGAACTTTTTTGTTTTGAACAACTGAGTGATGCAACAGGTGTCAAACCTCCCAGGATAATGTGGTGAGTTATGCTATGTTGTTTCCATAAGGTTTGCAGTCAGTAACTTTGAGTAAAATTGAAATGTATACTTCATTCAATGCTGAAGCTCTGGATGCTCTGAGAAATCAACTTTTTTGTCTTGAATACCTAAATGATGTAACAGATGTCAAACATCTCAGGACCATGTGGAGAGTTATACTAAGATGTTTCCATAAGGTTTGCAGTCAGTACCTTTGAGTAAAATTGAAATGTATTCTTCATTCATTGCTAAACCAGATTATGCTCTGAGAACAGAACTTTTTTGTTTTGAATAACTGAGTGATGCAACAGGTGTCAAACATCTCAGGATAATGTGGGGAGTTATGCTATGATGTTTCCATAAGGTTTGCAGTCAGTACCAAATTGAAATGTATACTTCATTCATTGCTAAACAACATTATGCTCTCAGAAAACAACTTTTTTGTCTTGAATACCTGAGTGATATAACAGCAGTCAAACAGCTCAGGATCATGTGGGGAGTAATATTAAGATGTTTCCATAAGGTTTGCATTCAGTACTTTAGAGTAAAATTGAAGCTATACTTTTAGTGCCAAAGCACTGCATTCACAGAGAAATCAACTTTTTTGTGTTAAACACCTGAGTGATATAAATGGTGTGAAACATCTCAGGATCATGTTGGGAGTTATATTAAGATGTTTACAATCGGTTTGCAGTCAGTACCTTTGAGTTAAATTGAAATGTAAACTTTATTCAATGCGATTGCACTCTGTGCACCGAGAAATCAACTTTTTTATCTTGAATACCTGAGTGATATAGTAGGAGTCAAACATCTCAGGATCATGTGGGGAGTTATGCTATGATGTTTCCATAAGGTTTGCAGTCAGTACCTTTGAGTAAAATTGAAATGTATACTTCATTCAATGCTGAAGCTCTGGATGCTCTGAGAAATCAACTTTTTTGTCTTGAATACCTAAATGATGTAACAGGTGTCAAACATCTCAGGATCATGTGGGGAGTTATACTAAGAGGTTTCCATAAGGTTTGCAGTCAATACCTTTGAGTAAAATTGAAATGTATAGTTCATTCATTGGTAAAGAAGATTATGCTCTGAGAAAACAGCTTTTTTGTTTTGAATACCTGAGTGATGCAACAGGTGTCAAACATCTCAGGATCATGTGGGGAGTTATGCTATGTTGTTTCCATAAGGTTTGCAGTCAGTACCTTTGAGTAAAATTGAAATGTATGCTTCATTCATTGCTAAACAACATTATGCTCTCAGAGAACAACTTTTTTGTCTTGAATACCTGAGTGATATAACAGCAGTCAAACAGCTCAGGATCATGTGGGGAGTAATATTAAGATGTTTCCAAAAGGTTTGCATTCAGTACTTTGGAGTAAAATTGAAGCTATACTTTTCGTGCCAAAGCACTGCATTCACAGAGAAATCAACTTTTTTGTCTAAAACACCTGAGTGATATAAATGGTGTGAAACATCTCAGGATCATGTTGGGAGTTATATTAAGATGTTTACAATCGGTTTGCAGTCAGTACCTTTGAGTTAAATTGAAATGTATACTTTATTCAATGCGATTGCACTCTGTGCATCGAGAAATCAACTTTTTTATCTTGAATACCTGAGTGATATAATAGGAGTCAAACATCTCAGGATCATGTGGGGAGTTATGCTATGATGTTTCCATAAGATTTGCAGTCAGTACCTTTGAGTAAAATTGAAATCTATACTTCATTCAATGCTGAATCTCTGGATGCTCTGAGAAATCAACTTTTTTGTCTTGAATACCTAAATGATGTAACAGATGTCAAATATCTCAGGATCATGTGGAGAGTTATACTAAGATGTTTCCATAAGGTTTGCAGTCAGTACCTTTGAGTAAAATTGAAATGTATACTTCATTCATTGCTAAACCAGATTATGCTCTGAGAACAGAACTTTTTTGTTTTGAATAACTGAGTGATGCAACAGGTGTCAAACATCTCAGGATCATGTGGGGAGTTATACTAAGATGTTTCCATAAGGTTTCCAGTCAATACCTTTGAGTGAAATTGAAATGTATACTTCATTCATTGCTAAAGAAGATTATGCTCTGAGAAAACAACTTTTTTGTTTTGAATAACTGAGTGATGCAACAGGTGTCAAACATCTCAGGATCATGTGGGGAGTTATACTAAGATGTTTCCATAAGGTTTGCAGTCAGTACCTTTGAGTAAAATTGAAATGTATACTTCACTTATTGCTAAACAACAGTTTGCTCTGAGAAATCAACTTTATTGTTTTAAATAACTGAGTGATTGAACAGGTGTCAAACACCTCAGGATCATGTGGGGAGTTATGCTATGATGTTTCCATAAGGTTTGCAGTCAGTAACTTTGAGTAAAATTGAAATGTATACTTCATTCATTGCTAAACAACATTTTGCTCTCAGAAAACAACTTTTTTGTCTTGAATACCTGAGTGATATAACAACAGTCAAACAGCTCAGGATCATGTGGGGAGTAATATTAAGATGTTTCCATAAGGTTTGCATTCAGTACTTTAGAGTAAAATTGAAGCTATACTTTTAGTGCCAAAGCACTGCATTCACAGAGAAATCAACTTTTTTGTCTTAAACACCTGAGTGATATAAATGGTGTGAAACATCTCAGGATCATGTTGGAAGTTATATTAAGATGTTTGCAATCGGTTTGCAGTCAGTACCTTTGAGTTAAATTGAAATGTATACTTTATTCAATGCGTTTGCACTCTCTGCACAGAGAAATCAACTTTTTTGTCTTGAACACCTGAGTGATATAAATGGTGTGAAACATCTCAGGATCATGTTGGGAGTTATATTAAGATGTTTCCATCAGGTTTGCAGTCAGTACCTATGAGATAAATTGAAATGTATGCTTCAGTCTAAACTTAAGCTCTGTATGCTCTGAGAAATCAACTTTTTTGTCTTGAATACCTAAATGATGTAACAGGTGTCAAACATCTCAGGATGATGTGGGGAGTTATACTAAGAGGTTTCCATAAGGTTTGCAGTCAATACCTTTGAGTAAAATTGAAATGTATAGTTCATTCATTGCTAAACAACATTATGCTCTCAGAGAACAACTTTTTTGTCTTGAATACCTGAGTGATATAACAGCAGTCAAACAGCTCAGGATCATGTGGGGAGTAATATTAAGATGTTTCCATAAGGTTTGCATTCAGTACTTTGGAGTAAAATTGAAGCTATACTTTTAGTGCCAAAGCACTGCATTCACAGAGAAATCAACTTTTTTGTCTTAAACACCTGAGTGATATAAATGGTGTGAAACATCTCAGGATCATGTTGGGAGTTATATTAAGATGTTTACAATCGGTTTGCAGTCAGTACCTTTGAGTTAAATTGAAATGTATACTTTATTCAATGCGATTGCACTCTGTGCAACGAGAAATCAACTTTTTTATTTTGAATACCTGAGTGATATAATAGGAGTCAAACATCTCAGGATCATGTGGGGAGTTATGCTATGATGTTTCCATAAGGTTTGCAGTCAGTACCTTTGAGTTAAATTGAAATGTATACTTTATTCAATGCGATTGACCTCTGTGCACCGAGAAATCAACTTTTTTATCTTGAATACCTGAGTGATATAATAGGAGTCAAACATCTCAGGATCATGTGGGGAGTTATGCTATGATGTTTCCATAAGGTTTACAGTCAGTACCTTTGAGTAAAATTGAAATGTATACTTCATTCATTGCTAAACCAGATTATGCTCTGAGAACAGAACTTTTTTGTTTTGAACAACTGAGTGATGCAACAGGTGTCAAACATCCCAGGATAATGTGGTGAGTTATGCTATGTTGTTTCCATAAGGTTTGCAGTCAGTAACTTTGAGTAAAATTGAAATGTATACTTCATTCAATGCTGAAGCTCTGGATGCTCTGAGAAATCAACTTTTTTGTCTTGAATACCTAAATGATGTAACAGATGTCAAACATCTCAGGATCATGTGGAGAGTTATACTAAGATGTTTCCATAAGGTTTGCAGTCAGTACCTTTGAGTAAAATTGAAATGTATTCTTCATTCATTGCTAAACCAGATTATGCTCTGAGAACAGAACTTTTTTGTTTTGAATAACTGAGTGATCCAAAAGGTGTCAAACATCTCAGGATAATGTGGGGAGTTATGCTATGATGTTTCCATAAGGTTTGCAGTCAGTACCTTTGAGTAAAATTGAAATGTATACTTCATTCATTGCTAAACAACATTATGCTCTCAGAAAACAACTTTTTTGTCTTGAATACCTGAGTGATATAACAGCAGTCAAACAGCTCAGGATCATGTGGGGAGTAATATTAAGATGTTTACATAAGGTTTGCATTCAGTACTTTAGAGTAAAATTGAATCTATACTTTTAGTGCCAAAGCACTGCATTCACAGAGAAATCAACTTTTTTGTCTTGAATAGCTGAGTGATATAACAGCAGTCAAACAGCTCAGGATCATGTGGGGTGTAATATTAAGATGTTTCCATAAGGTTTGCATTCAGTACTTTAGAGTAAAATTGAAGCTATACTTTTAGTGCCAAAGCACTGCATTCAGAGAGAAATCAACTTTTTTGTCTTAAACACCTGAGTGATATAAATGGTGTGAAACATCTCAGGATCATGTTGGGAGTTATATTAAGATGTTTCCAATCGGTTTGCAGTCAGTACCTTTGAGTTAAATTCAAATGCATACTTTATTCAATGCGATTGCACTCTGTGCACCGAGAAATCAACTTTTTTATCTTGAATACCTGAGTGAAATAATAGGAGTTAAACATCTCAGGATCATGTGGGGAGTTATGCTATGATGTTTCCATAAGGTTTGCAGTCAGTACCTTTGAGTAAAATTGAAATGTATACTTCATTCATTGCTAAACAAGATTATGCTCTGAGAACAGAACTTTTTTGTTTTGAATAACTGAGTGTTGCAACAGGTGTCAAACATCTCAGGATAATGTGGGGAGTTATGCTATGTTGTTTCCATAAGGTTTGTAGTCAGTTCCTTTGAGCAAAATTGAAATGTATACTTCATTCAATGCTGAAGCTCTGGATGCTCTGAGAAATCAGCTTTTTTGTCTTGAATACCTAAATGATGTAACAAGTGTCAGACATCTCAGGATCATGTGGGGAGTTATACTATGATGATTCCATAAGGTTTGCAGTCAGTACCTTTGAGTTAAATTGAAATGTATACTTCATTCAAAACTTAAGCTCTGTATGCTCTGAGAAATCGTCTTTTTTGTCTTGAATACCTAAATGATGTAACAGGTGTCAAACATCTCAGGATAATGTGGGGAGTTATACTAAGAGGTTTCCATAAAGTTTGAAGTCAATACCTTTGAGTAAAATTGAAATGTATACTTCATTCATTGGTAAACAAGATTATGCTCTGAGAAAACAACTTTTTTGTTTTGAATAACTGAGTGATGCAACAGGTGTCAAACATCTCAGGATCATGTGGGAAGTTATGCTATGTTGTTTCCATAAGGTTTGCAGTCAATACCTTTGAGTAAAATTGAAATGTATACTTCATTCATTGCTAAACAACATTAAGCTCTCAGAAAACAACTTTTTTCTCTTGAATACCTGAGTGATATAACAGCAGTCAAACAGCTCAGGATCATGTGGTGAGTAATATTAAGATGTTTCCATAAGGTTTGCATTCAGTACCCTAGAGTAAAATTGAAGCTACACTTTTAGTGCCAAAGCACTGCATTCACAGAGAAATCAACTCTTTTGTCTTAAACACCTGTCTGATATAAATGGTGTGAAACATCTCAGGATCATGTTGGAAGTTATATTAAGATGTTTCCATAAGTTTTGCTGTCAGTACCTTTGAGCAAAATTGAAATCTATACTTCACTTATTGCTAAACAACAGTTTGCTCTGAGAAATCAACTTTTTTGTTTTAAATAACTGAGTGATAGAACAGGTGTCAAACATCTCAGGATCATGTGGGGAGTTATGCTATGATGTTTCCATAAGGTTTGCAGTCAGTACCTTTGAGTAAAATTGAAATGTATACTTCATTCAATGCTGAAGCTCTGGATGCTCTGAGAAATCAACTTTTTTGTCTTGAATACCTAAATGATGTAACAGATGTCAAACACCTCAGGATCATGTGGGGAGTTATACTAAGATGTTTCCATGAGGTTTGCAGTCAATACCTTTGAGTAAAATTGAAATGCATACTTCATTCATTGCTAAACAAGATTATGCTCTGAGAAAACAAGTTTTTTGTTTTGAATACTGAATGATGCAACAGGTGTCAAACATCTCAGGATCATGTGGGGAGTTATGCTATGTTGTTTCCATAAGGTTTGCAGTCAGTACCTTTGAGTAAAATTGAAATGTATACTTCACCTGTTGCTAAACAACAGTTTGCTCAGAGAAATCAACTTTATTGTTTTAAATAACTGAGTGATAGAACGGGTGTCAAACATCTCAGGATCATGTGGGGAGTTATGCTATGATGTTTCCATAAGGTTTGCAGTCAGTAACTTTGAGTAAAATTGAAATGTATACTTCATTCATTGCTAAACAGCATTATGCTCTCAGAAAACAACTTTTTTGTCTTGAATACCTGAGTGATATAACAACAGTCAAACAGCTCAGGATCATGTGGGGAGTAATATTAACATGTTTCCATAAGGTTTGCATTCAGTACTTTAGAGTAAAATTGAAGCTATACTTTTAGTGCCAAAGCACTGCATTCACAGAGAAATCAACTTTTTTGTCTTAAACACCTGAGTGATATAAATGGTGTGAAACATCTCAGGATCATGTTGGGAGTTATATTAAGATGTTTACAATCGGTGTGCAGTCAGTACCTTTGAGTTAAATTGAAATGTATACTTTATTCAATGCGATTGCACTCTGTGCATCGAGAAATCAAGTTTTTTATCTTGAATACCTGAGTGATATAATAGGAGTCAAACATCTCAGGATCATGTGGGGAGTTATGCTATGATGTTTCCATAAGGTTTGCAGTCAGTACCTTTGAGTAAAATTGAAATGTATACTTCATTCAATGCTGAAGCTCTGGATGCTCTGAGAAATCAACTTTTTTGTCTTGAATACCTAAATAATGTAACAGATGTCAAACATCTCAGGATCATGTGGAGAGTTATACTAAGATGTTTCCATAAGGTTTGCAGTCAGTACCTTTGAGTAAAATTGAAATGTATTCTTCATTCATTGCTATACCAGATTATGCTCTGAGAACAGAACTTTTTTGTTTTGAATAACTGAGTGATGCAACAGGTGTCAAACATCTCAGGATAATGTGGGGAGTTATGCTATGATGTTTCCATAAGGTTTGCAGTCAGTACCTTTGAGTAAAATTGAAATGTATACTTCATTCATTGCTAAACAACATTATGCTCTCAGAAAACAACTTTTTTGTCTTGAATACCTGAGTGATATAACAGCAGTCAAACAGCTCAGGATCATGTGGGGAGTAATATTAAGATGTTTCCATAAGGTTTGCATTCAGTACTTTAGAGTAAAATTGAAGCTATACTTTTAGTGCCAAAGCACTGCATTCACAGAGAAATCAACTTTTTTGTCTTAAACACCTGAGTGATATAAATGGTGTGAAACATCTCAGGATCATGTTGGGAGTTATATTAAGATGTTTCCAATCGGTTTGCAGTCAGTACCTTTGAGTTAAATTGAAATGTATACTTTATTCAATGCGATTGACCTCTGTGCACCGAGAAATCAACTTTTTTATCTTGAATACCTGAGTGATATAATCGGAGTCAAACATCTCAGGATCATGTGGGGAGTTATACTAAGAGGTTTCCATAAGGTTTGCAGTCAATACCTTTGAGTAAAATTGAAATGTATAGTTCATTCATTGGTAAAGAAGATTATGCTCTGAGAAAACAACTTTTTTGTTTTGAATACCTGAGTGATGCAACAGGTGTCAAACATCTCAGGATCATGTGGGGAGTTATGCTATCTTGTTTCCATAAGGTTTGCAGTCAGTACCTTTGAGTAAAATTGAAATGTATACTTCATTCATTGCTAAACAACATTATGCTCTCAGAGAACAACTTTTTTGTCTTGAATACCTGAGTGATATAACAGCAGTCAAACAGCTCAGGATCATGTGGGGAGTAATATTAAGATGTTTCCATAAGGTTTGCATTCAGTACTTTGGAGTAAAATTGAAGCTATACTTTTAGTGCCAAAGCACTGCATTCACAGAGAAATCAACTTTTTTGTCTTAAACACCTGAGTGATATAAATGGTGTGAAACATCTCAGGATCATGTTGGGAGTTATATTCAGATGTTTACAATCGGTTTGCAGTCAGTACCTTTGAGTTAAATTGAAATGTATACTTTATTCAATGCGATTGCACTCTGTGCAACGAGAAATCAACTTTTTTATCTTGAATACCTGAGTGATATAATAGGAGTCAAACATCTCAGGATCATGTGGGGAGTTATGCTATGATGTTTCCATAAGGTTTGCAGTCAGTACCTTTGAGTAAAATTGAAATGTATACTTCATTCAATGCTGAAGCTCTGGATGCTCTGAGAAATCAACTTTTTTGTCTTGAATACCTAAATGATGTAACAGATGTCAAACATCTCAGGATCATGTGGAGAGTTATACTAAGATGTTTCCATAAGGTTTGCAGTCAGTACCTTTGAGTAAAATTGAAATGTATTCTTCATTCATTGCTAAACCAGATTATGCTCTGAGAACAGAACTTTTTTGTTTTGAATAACTGAGTGATGCAACAGGTGTCAAACATCTCAGGATAATGTGGGGAGTTATGCTATGATGTTTCCATAAGGTTTGCAGTCAGTACCTTTGAGTAAAATTGAAATGTATACTTCATTCATTGCTAAACAACATTATGCTCTCAGTAAACAACTTTTTTGTCTTGAAAACCTGAGTGATATAACAGCAGTCAAACAGCTCAGGATCATGTGGGGAGTAATATTAAGATGTTTCCATTAGGTTTGCATTCAGTACTTTAGAGTAAAATTGAAGCTATACTTTTAGTGCCAAAGCACTGCATTCACAGAGAAATCAACTTTTTTGTCTTAAACACCTGAGTGATATAAATGGTGTGAAACATCTCAGGATCATGTTGGGAGTTATATTAAGATGTTTCCAATCGGTTTGCAGTCAGTACCTTTGAGTTAAATTGAAATGTATACTTTATTCAATGCGATTGACCTCTGTGCACCGAGAAATCAACTTTTTTATCTTGAATACCTGAGTGATATAATAGGAGTCAAACATCTCAGGATCATGTGGGGAGTTATGCTATGATGTTTCCATAAGGTTTGCAGTCAGTACCTTTGAGTAAAATTGAAATGTATACTTCATTCATTGCTAAACCAGATTTTGCTCTGAGAACAGAACTTTTTTGTTTTGAACAACTGAGTGATGCAACAGGTGTCAAACATCCCAGGATAATGTGGTGAGTTATGCTATGTTGTTTCCATAAGGTTTGCAGTCAGTAACTTTGAGTAAAATTGAAATGTATACTTCATTCAATGCTGAAGCTCTGGATGCTCTGAGAAATCAACTTTTTTGTCTTGAATACCTAAATGATGTAACAGATGTCAAACACCTCAGGATCATGTGGAGAGTTATACTAAGATGTTTCCACAAGGTTTGCAGTCAGTACCTTTGAGTAAAATTGAAATGTATTCTTCATTCATTGCTAAACCAGATTATGCTCTGAGAACAGAACTTTTTTCTTTTGAATAACTGAGTGATGCAACAGGTGTCAAACATCTCAGGATAATGTGGGGAGTTATGCTATGATGTTTCCATAAGGTTTGCAGTCAGTACCTTTGAGTAAAATTGAAATGTATACTTCATTCATTGCTAAACAACATTATGCTCTCAGAAAACAACTTTTTTGTCTTGAATACCTGAGTGATATAACAGCAGTCAAACAGCTCAGGATCATGTGGGGAGTAATATTAAGATGTTTCCATAAGGTTTGCATTCAGTACTTTAGAGTAAAATTGAAGCTATACTTTTAGTGCCAAAGCACTGCATTCACAGAGAAATCAACTTTTTTGTCTTAAACACCTGAGTGATATAAATGGTGTGAAACATCTCAGGATCATGTTGGGAGTTATATTAAGATGTTTACAATCGGTTTGCAGTCAGTACCTTTGAGTTAAATTGAAATGTATACTTTATTCAATGCGATTGCACTCTGTGCACCGAGAAATCAACTTTTTTATCTTGAATACCTGAGTGATATAATAGGAGTCAAACATCTCAGGATCATGTGGGGAGTTATGCTATGATGTTTCCATAAGGTTTGCAGTCAGTACCTTTGAGTAAAATTGAAATGTATACTTCATTCAATGCTGAAGCTCCGGATGCTCTGAGAAATCAACTTTTTTGTCTTGAATACCTAAATGATGTAACAGGTTTCAAACATCTCAGGATCATGTGGGGAGTTATACTAAGATGTTTCCATAAGGTTTCCAGTCAATACCTTTGAGTGAAATTGAAATGTATACTTCATTCATTGCTAAACAAGATTATGCTCTGAGAAAACAACTTTTTTGTTTTGAATAAGTGAGTGATGCAACAGGTGTCAAACATCTCAGGATCATGTGGGGAGTTATACTAAGATGTTTCCATAAGGTTTGCAGTCAGTACCTTTGAGTAAAATTGAAATGTATACTTCACTTATTGCTAAACAACAGTTTGCTCTGAGAAATCAACTTTCTTGTTTTAAATAACTGAGTGATAGAACAGGTGTCAAACACCTCAGGATCATGTGGGGAGTTATGCTATGATGTTTCCATAAGGTTTGCAGTCAGTAACTTTGAGTAAAATTGAAATGTATACTTCATTCATTGCTAAACAACATTATGCTCTCAGAAAACAACTTTTTTGTCTTGAATACCTGAGTGATATAACAACAGTCAAACAGCTCAGGATCATGTGGGGAGTAATATTAAGATGTTTCCATAAGGTTTGCATTCAGTACTTTAGAGTAAAATTGAAGCTATACTTTTAGTGCCAAAGCACTGCATTCACAGAGAAATCAACTTTTTTGTCTTAAACACCTGAGTGATATAAATGGTGTGAAACATCTCAGGATCATGTTGGAAGTTATATTAAGATGTTTGCAATCGGTTTGCAGTCAGTACCTTTGAGTTAAATTGAAATGTATACTTTATTCAATGCGTTTGCACTCTCTGCACAGAGAAATCAACTTCTTTGTCTTGAACACCTGAGTGATATAAATGGTGTGAAATATCTCAGGATCATGTTGGGAGTTATATTAAGATGTTTCCATCAGGTTTGCAGTCAGTACCTATGAGATAAATTGAAATGTATGCTTCAGTCTAAACTTAAGCTCTGTATGCTCTGAGAAATCAACTTTTTTGTCTTGAATACCTAAATGATGTAACAGGTGTCAAACATCTCAGGATGATGTGGGGAGTTATACTAAGAGGTTTCCATAAGGTTTGCAGTCAATACCTTTGAGTAAAATTGAAATGTATAGTTCATTCATTGGTAAAGAAGATTATGCTCTGAGAAAACAACTTTTTTGTTTTGAATACCTGAGTGATGCAACAGGTGTCAAACATCTCAGGATCATGTGGGGAGTTATGCTATGATGTTTCCATAAGGTTTGCAGTCAGTACCTTTGAGTAAAATTGAAATGTATACTTCATTCAATGCTGAAGCTCTGGATGCTCTGAGAAATCAACTTTTTTGTCTTGAATACCTAAATGATGTAACAGATGTCAAACATCTCAGGATCATGTGGAGAGTTATACTAAGATGTTTCCATAAGGTTTGCAGTCAGTACCTTTGAGTAAAATTGAAATGTATTCTTCATTCATTGCTAAACCAGATTATGCTCTGAGAACAGAACTTTTTTGTTTTGAATAACTGAGTGATGCAACAGGTGTCAAACATCTCCGGATAATGTGGGGAGTTATGCTATGATGTTTCCATAAGGTTTGCAGTCAGTACCTTTGAGTAAAATTGAAATGTATACTTCATTCATTGCTAAACAACATTATGCTCTCAGAAAACAACTTTTTTGTCTTGAATACCTGAGTGATATAACAGCAGTCAAACAGCTCAGGATCATGTGGGGAGTAATATTAAGATGTTTCCATAAGGTTTGCATTCAGTACTTTAGAGTAAAATTGAAGCTATACTTTTAGTGCCAAAGCACTGCATTCACAGAGAAATCAACTTTTTTGTCTTAAACACCTGAGTGATATAAATGGTGTGAAACATCTCAGGATCATGTTGGGAGTTATATTAAGATGTTTACAATCGGTTTGCAGTCAGTACCTTTGAGTTAAATTGAAATGTATACTTTATTCAATGCGATTGCACTCTGTGCACCGAGAAATCAACTTTTTTATCTTGAATACCTGAGTGATATAATAGGAGTCAAACATCTCAGGATCATGTGGGGAGTTATGCTATGATGTTTCCATAAGGTTTGGAGTCAGTACCTTTGAGTAAAATTGAAATGTATACTTCATTCATTGCTAAACAACATTATGCTCTCAGAAAACAACTTTTTTGTCTTGAATACCTGAGTAATATAACAGCAGTCAAACAGCTCAGGATCATGTGGGGAGTAATATTAACATGTTTCCATAAGGTTTGCATTCAGTACTTTAGAGTAAAATTGAAGCTATACTTTTAGTGCCAAAGCACTGCATTCACCGAGAAATCAACTTTTGTATCTTAAACACCTGAGTGATATAATAGGAGTCAAACATCTCAGGATCATGTGGGGAGTTATGCTATGATGTTTCCATAAGGTTTGCAGTCAGTACCTTTGAGTAAAATTGAAATGTATACTTCATTCAATGCTGAAGCTCTGTATGCTCTGAGAAATCAACTTTTTTGACTTGAATACCTAAATGATGTAACAGGTGTCAAACATCTCAGGATCATGTGGGGAGTTATACTAAGAGGTTTCCATAAGGTTTGCAGTCAATACCTTTGAGTAAAATTGAAATGTATACTTCATTCATTGCTAAACAAGATTATGCTCTGAGAAAACAAGTTTTTTGTTTTGAATAACTGAGTTATGCAACAGGTGTCAAACATCTCAGGATCAACTGGGGAGTGATGCTATGTTGTTTCCATAAGGTTTGTAGTCAGTACCTTTGAGTAAAATTGAAATGTATACTTCATTCATTGCTAAACAAGATTATGCTCTCAGAAAACAACTTTTTTGTTTTGAATAACTGAGTGATGCAACAGGTGTCAAACATCTCAGGATCATGTGGGGAGTTATACTAAGATGTTTCCATAAGGTTTGCAGTCAGTACCTTTGAGTAAAATTGAAATGTATACTTCACTTATTGCTAAACAACAGTTTGCTCTGAGAAATCAACTTTCTTGTTTTAAATAACTGAGTGATAGAACAGGTGTCAAACACCTCAGGATCATGTGGGGAGTTATGCTATGATGTTTCCATAAGGTTTGCAGTCAGTAACTTTGAGTAAAATTGAAATGTATACTTCATTCATTGCTAAACAACATTATGCTCTCAGAAAACAACTTTTTTGTCTTGAATACCTGAGTGATATAACAGCAGTCAAACAGCTCAGGATCATGTGGGGAGTAATATTAAGATGTTTCCATAAGGTTTGCATTCAGTACTTTGGAGTAAAATTGAAGCTATACTTTTAGTGCCAAAGCACTGCATTCACAGAGAAATCAACTTTTTTGTCTTAAACACCTGAGTGATATAAATGGTGTGAAACATCTCAGGATCATGTTGGGAGTTATATTAAGATGTTTACAATCGGTTTGCAGTCAGTACCTTTGAGTTAAATTGAAATGTATACTTTATTCAATGCGATTGCACTCTGTGCAACGAGAAATCAACTTTTTTATTTTGAATACCTGAGTGATATAATAGGAGTCAAACATCTCAGGATCATGTGGGGAGTTATGCTATGATGTTTCCATAAGGTTTGCAGTCAGTAACTTTGAGTTAAATTGAAATGTATACTTTATTCAATGCGATTGACCTCTGTGCACCGAGAAATCAACTTTTTTATCTTGAATACCTGAGTGATATAATAGGAGTCAAACATCTCAGGATTATGTGGGGAGTTATGCTATGATGTTTCCATAAGGTTTACAGTCAGTACCTTTGAGTAAAATTGAAATGTATACTTCATTCATTGCTAAACCAGATTATGCTCTGAGAACAGAACTTTTTTGTTTTGAACAACTGAGTGATGCAACAGGTGTCAAACATCCCAGGATAATGTGGTGAGTTATGCTATGTTGTTTCCATAAGGTTTGCAGTCAGTAACTTTGAGAAAAATTGAAATGTATACTTCATTCAATGCTGAAGCTCTGGATGCTCTGAGAAATCAACTTTTTTGTCTTGAATACCTAAATGATGTAACAGATGTCAAACATCTCAGGATCATGTGGAGAGTTATACTAAGATGTTTCCATAAGGTTTGCAGTCAGTACCTTTGAGTAAAATTGAAATGTATTCTTCATTCATTGCTAAACCAGATTATGCTCTGAGAACAGAACTTTTTTTGTTTTGAATAACTGAGTGATCCAAAAGGTGTCAAACATCTCAGGATAATGTGGGGAGTTATGCTATGATGTTTCCATAAGGTTTGCAGTCAGTACCTTTGAGTAAAATTGAAATGTATACTTCATTCATTGCTAAACAACATTATGCTCTCAGAAAACAACTTTTTTGTCTTGAATACCTGAGTGATATAACAGCAGTCAAACAGCTCAGGATCATGTGGGGAGTAATATTAAGATGTTTCCATAAGGTTTGCATTCAGTACATTAGAGTAAAATTGAATCTATACTTTTAGTGCCAAAGCACTGCATTCACAGAGAAATCAACTTTTTTGTCTTGAATAGCTGAGTGATATAACAGCAGTCAAACAGCTCAGGATCATGTGGGGTGTAATATTAAGATGTTTCCATAAGGTTTGCATTCAGTACTTTAGAGTAAAATTGAAGCTATACTTTTAGTGCCAAAGCACTGCATTCAGAGAGAAATCAACTTTTTTGTCTTAAACACCTGAGTGATATAAATGGTGTGAAACATCTCAGGATCATGTTGGGAGTTATATTAAGATGTTTCCAATCGGTTTGCAGTCAGTACCTTTGAGTTAAATTCAAATGCATACTTTATTCAATGCGATTGCACTCTGTGCACCGAGAAATCAACTTTTTTATCTTGAATACCTGAGTGAAATAATAGGAGTTAAACATCTCAGGATCATGTGGGGAGTTATGCTATGATGTTTCCATAAGGTTTGCAGTCAGTACCTTTGAGTAAA
The DNA here is from genome assembly GCF_030028105.1 of Mobula birostris. Classification (NCBI taxonomy): domain Eukaryota; kingdom Metazoa; phylum Chordata; class Chondrichthyes; order Myliobatiformes; family Myliobatidae; genus Mobula; species Mobula birostris. Next base: position 13,738,269 of record NC_092384.1, read on the forward strand.
ATTGAAATGTATACTTCATTCATTGCTAAACAAGATTATGCTCTGAGAACAGAACTTTTTTGTTTTGAATAACTGAGTGTTGCAACAGGTGTCAAACATCTCAGGATAATGTGGGGAGTTATGCTATGTTGTTTCCATAAGGTTTGCAGTCAGTTCCTTTGAGCAAAATTGAAATGTATACTTCATTCAATGCTGAAGCTCTGGATGCTCTGAGAAATCAGCTTTTTTGTCTTGAATACCTAAATGATGTAACAAGTGTCAAACATCTCAGGATCATGTGGGGAGTTATACTATGATGATTCCATAAGGTTTGCAGTCAGTACCTTTGAGTTAAATTGAAATGTATACTTCATTCAAAACTTAAGCTCTGTATGCTCTGAGAAATCCACTTTTTTGTCTTGAATACCTAAATGATGTAACAGGTGTCAAACATCTCAGGATAATGTGGGGAGTTATACTAAGAGGTTTCCATAAAGTTTGAAGTCAATACCTTTGAGTAAAATTGAAATGTATACTTCATTCATTGGTAAACAAGATTATGCTCTGAGAAAACAACTTTTTTGTTTTGAATAACTGAGTGATGCAACAGGTGTCAAACATCTCAGGATCATGTGGGAAGTTATGCTATGTTGTTTCCATAAGGTTTGCAGTCAATACCTTTGAGTAAAATTGAAATGTATACTTCATTCATTGCTAAACAACATTAAGCTCTCAGAAAACAACTTTTTTCTCTTGAATACCTGAGTGATATAACAGCAGTCAAACAGCTCAGGATCATGTGGTGAGTAATATTAAGATGTTTCCATAAGGTTTGCATTCAGTACTTTAGAGTAAAATTGAAGCTACACTTTTAGTGCCAAAGCACTGCATTCACAGAGAAATCAACTCTTTTGTCTTAAACACCTGTCTGATATAAATGGTGTGAAACATCTCAGGATCATGTTGGAAGTTATATTAAGATGTTTCCATAAGTTTTGCTGTCAGTACCTTTGAGCAAAATTGAAATCTATACTTCACTTATTGCTAAACAACAGTTTGCTCTGAGAAATCAACTTTTTTGTTTTGAATACTGAATGATGCAACAGGTGTCAAACATCTCAGGATCATGTGGGGAGTTATGCTATGTTGTTTCCATAAGGTTTGCAGTCAGTACCTTTGAGTAAAATTGAAATGTATACTTCACCTATTGCTAAACAACAGTTTGCTCAGAGAAATCAACTTTATTGTTTTAAATAACTGAGTGATAGAACGGGTGTCAAACATCTCAGGATCATGTGGAGATATACTAAGATGTTTCCATAAGGTTTGCAGTCAGTACCTTTGAGTAAAATTGAAATGTATTCTTCATTCATTGCTATACCAGATTATGCTCTGAGAACAGAACTTTTTTGTTTTGAATAACTGAGTGATGCAACAGGTGTCAAACATCTCAGGATAATGTGGGGAGTTATGCTATGATGTTTCCATAAGGTTTGCAGTCAGTACCTTTGAGTAAAATTGAAATGTATACTTCATTCATTGCTAAACAACATTATGCTCTCAGAAAACAACTTTTTTGTCTTGAATACCTGAGTGATATAACAGCAGTCAAACAGCTCAGGATCATGTGGGGAGTAATATTAAGATGTTTCCATAAGGTTTGCATTCAGTACTTTAGAGTAAAATTGAAGCTATACTTTTAGTGCCAAAGCACTGCATTCACAGAGAAATCAACTTTTTTGTCTTAAACACCTGAGTGATATAAATGGTGTGAAACATCTCAGGATCATGTTGGGAGTTATATTAAGATGTTTACAATCGGTTTGCAGTCAGTACCTTTGAGTTAAATTGAAATGTATACTTTATTCAATGCGATTGCACTCTGTGCACCGAGAAATCAACTTTTTTATCTTGAATACCTGAGTGATATAATAGGAGTCAAACATCTCAGGATCATGTGGGGAGTTATGCTATGATGTTTCCATAAAGTTTGCAGTCAGTACCTTTGAGTAAAATTGAAATGTATACTTCATTCAATGCTGAAGCTCTGGATGCTCTGAGAAATCAACTTTTTTGTCTTGAATACCTAAATGATGTAACAGATGTCAAACATCTCAGGATTATGTGGAGAGTTATACTAAGATGTTTCCATAAGGTTTGCCGTCAGTACCTTTGAGTAAAATTGAAATGTATACTTCATTCATTGCTAAACAACATTATGCTCTCAGTAAACAACTTTTTTGTCTTGAATACCTGAGTGATATAACAGCAGTCAAACAGCTCAGGATCATGTGGGGAGTAATATTAAGATGTTTCCATTAGGTTTGCATTCAGTACTTTAGAATAAAATTGAAGCTATACTTTTAGTGCCAAAGCACTGCATTCACAGAGAAATCAACTTTTTTGTCTTAAACACCTGAGTGATATAAATGGTGTGAAACATCTCAGGATCATGTTGGGAGTTATATTAAGATGTTTCCATCAGGTTTGCAGTCAGTACCTTTGAGTTAAATTGAAATGTATACTTTATTCAATGCGATTGACCTCTGTGCACCGAGAAATCAACTTTTTTATCTTGAATACCTGAGTGATATAATCGGAGTCAAACATCTCAGGATCATGTGGGGAGTTATACTAAGAGGTTTCCATAAGGTTTGCAGTCAATACCTTTGAGTAAAATTGAAATGTATAGTTCATTCATTGGTAAAGAAGATTATGCTCTGAGAAAACAACTTTTTTGTTTTGAATACCTGAGTGATGCAACAGGTGTCAAACATCTCAGGATCATGTGGGGAGTTATGCTTTGTTGTTTCCATAAGGTTTGCAGTCAGTACCTTTGAGTAATATTGAAATGTACACTTCATTCATTGCTAAACAACATTATGCTCTCAGAGAACAACTTTTTTGTCTTGAATACCTGAGTGATATAACAGCAGTCAAACAGCTCAGGATCATGTGGGGAGTAATATTAAGATGTTTCCATAAGGTTTGCATTCAGTACTTTGGAGTAAAATTGAAGCTATACTTTTAGTGCCAAAGCACTGCATTCACAGAGAAATCAACTTTTTTGTCTTAAACACCTGAGTGATATAAATGGTGTGAAACATCTCAGGATCATGTTGGGAGTTATATTCAGATGTTTACAATCGGTTTGCAGTCAGTACCTTTGAGTTAAATTGAAATGTATACTTTATTCAATGCGATTGCACTCTGTGCAACGAGAAATCAACTTTTTTATCTTGAATACCTGAGTGATATAATAGGAGTCAAACATCTCAGGATCATGTGGGGAGTTATGCTATGATGTTTCCATAAGGTTTGCAGTCAGTACCTTTGAGTAAAATTGAAATGTATACTTCATTCAATGCTGAAGCTCTGGATGCTCTGAGAAATCAACTTTTTTGTCTTGAATACCTAAATGATGTAACAGATGTCAAACATCTCAGGATCATGTGGAGAGTTATACTAAGATGTTTCCATAAGGTTTGCAGTCAGTACCTTTGAGTAAAATTGAAATGTATTCTTCATTCATTGCTAAACCAGATTATGCTCTGAGAACAGAACTTTTTTGTTTTGAATAACTGAGTGATGCAACAGGTGTCAAACATCTCAGGATAATGTGGGGAGTTATGCTATGATGTTTCCATAAGGTTTGCAGTCAGTACCTTTGAGTAAAATTGAAATGTATACTTCATTCATTGCTAAACAACATTATGCTCTCAGTAAACAACTTTTTTGTCTTGAAAACCTGAGTGATATAACAGCAGTCAAACAGCTCAGGATCATGTGGGGAGTAATATTAAGATGTTTCCATTAGGTTTGCATTCAGTACTTTAGAGTAAAATTGAAGCTATACTTTTAGTGCCAAAGCACTGCATTCACAGAGAAATCAACTTTTTTGTCTTAAACACCTGAGTGATATAAATGGTGTGAAACATCTCAGGATCATGTTGGGAGTTATATTAAGATGTTTCCAATCGGTTTGCAGTCAGTACCTTTGAGTTAAATTGAAATGTATACTTTATTCAATGCGATTGACCTCTGTGCACCGAGAAATCAACTTTTTTATCTTGAATACCTGAGTGATATAATAGGAGTCAAACATCTCAGGATCATGTGGGGAGTTATGCTATGATGTTTCCATAAGGTTTGCAATCAGTACCTTTGAGTAAAATTGAAATGTATACTTCATTCATTGCTAAACCAGATTTTGCTCTGAGAACAGAACTTTTTTGTTTTGAACAACTGAGTGATGCAACAGGTGTCAAACATCCCAGGATAATGTGGTGAGTTATGCTATGTTGTTTCCATAAGGTTTGCAGTCAGTAACTTTGAGTAAAATTGAAATGTATACTTCATTCAATGCTGAAGCTCTGGATGCTCTGAGAAATCAACTTTTTTGTCTTGAATACCTAAATGATGTAACAGATGTCAAACACCTCAGGATCATGTGGAGAGTTATACTAAGATGTTTCCATAAGGTTTGCAGTCAGTACCTTTGAGTAAAATTGAAATGTATTCTTCATTCATTGCTAAACCAGATTATGCTCTGAGAACAGAACTTTTTTCTTTTGAATAACTGAGTGATGCAACAGGTGTCAAACATCTCAGGATAATGCGGGGAGTTATGCTATGATGTTTTCATAAGGTTTGCAGTCAGTACCTTTGAGTAAAATTGAAATGTATACTTCATTCATTGCTAAACAACATTATGCTCTCAGAAAACAACTTTTTTGTCTTGAATACCTGAGTGATATAACAGCAGTCAAACAGCTCAGGATCATGTGGGGAGTAATATTAAGATGTTTCCATAAGGTTTGCATTCAGTACTTTAGAGTAAAATTGAAGCTATACTTTTAGTGCCAAAGCACTGCATTCACAGAGAAATCAACTTTTTTGTCTTAAACACCTGAGTGATATAAATGGTGTGAAACATCTCAGGATCATGTTGGGAGTTATATTAAGATGTTTCCAATCGGTTTGCAGTCAGTACCTTTGAGTTAAATTGAAATGTATTCTTTATTCAATGCGATTGCACTCTGTGCACCGAGAAATCAACTTTTTTATCTTGAATACCTGAGTGATATAATAGGAGTCAAACATCTCAGGATCATGTGGGGAGTTATGCTATGATGTTTCCATAAGGTTTGCAGTCAGTACCTTTGAGTAAAATTGAAATGTATACTTCATTCAATGCTGAAGCTCCGGATGCTCTGAGAAATCAACTTTTTTGTCTTGAATACCTAAATGATGTAACAGGTTTCAAACATCTCAGGATCATGTGGGGAGTTATACTAAGATGTTTCCATAAGGTTTCCAGTCAATACCTTTGAGTGAAATTGAAATGTATACTTCATTCATTGCTAAACAACATTATGCTCTGAGAAAACAACTTTTTTGTTTTGAATAAGTGAGTGATGCAACAGGTGTCAAACATCTCAGGATCATGTGGGGAGTTATACTAAGATGTTTCCATAAGGTTTGCAGTCAGTACCTTTGAGTAAAATTGAAATGTATACTTCACTTATTGCTAAACAACAGTTTGCTCTGAGAAATCAACTTTCTTGTTTTAAATAACTGAGTGATAGAACAGGTGTCAAACAGCTCAGGATCATGTGGGGAGTTATGCTATGATGTTTCCATAAGGTTTGCAGTCAGTAACTTTGAGTAAAATTGAAATGTATACTTCATTCATTGCTAAACAACATTATGCTGTCAGAAAACAACTTTTTTGTCTTGAATACCTGAGTGATATAACAACAGTCAAACAGCTCAGGATCATGTGGGGAGTAATATTAAGATGTTTCCATAAGGTTTGCATTCAGTACTTTAGAGTAAAATTGAAGCTATACTTTTAGTGCCAAAGCACTGCATTCACAGAGAAATCAACTTTTTTGTCTTAAACACCTGAGTGATATAAATGGTGTGAAACATCTCAGGATCATATTGGAAGTTATATTAAGATGTTTGCAATCGGTTTGCAGTCAGTACCTTTGAGTTAAATTGAAATGTATACTTTATTCAATGCGTTTGCACTCTCTGCACAGAGAAATCAACTTTTTTGTCTTGAACACCTGAGTGATATAAATGGTGTGGAACATCTCAGGATCATGTTGGGAGTTATATTAAGATGTTTCCATCAGGTTTGCAGTCAGTACCTATGAGATAAATTGAATTGTATGCTTCAGTCTAAACTTAAGCTCTGTATGCTCTGAGAAATCAACTTTTTTGTCTTGAATACCTAAATGATGTAACAGGTGTCAAACATCTCAGGATGATGTGGGGAGTTATACTAAGAGGTTTCCATAAGGTTTGCAGTCAATACCTTTGAGTAAAATTGAAATGTATAGTTCATTCATTGGTAAAGAAGATTATGCTCTGAGAAAACAACTTTTTTGTTTTGAATACCTGAGTGATGCAACAGGTGTCAAACATCTCAGGATCATGTGGGGAGTTATGCTATGTTGTTTCCATAAGGTTTGCAGTCAGTACCTTTGAGTAAAATTGAAATATATACTTCATTCATTGCTAAACAACATTATGCTCTCAGAGAACAACTTTTTTGTCTTGAATACCTGAGTGATATAACAGCAGTCAAACAGCTCAGGATCATGTGGGGAGTAATATTAAGATGTTTCCATAAGGTTTGCATTCAGTACTTTAGAGTAAAATTGAAGCTATACTTTTAGTGCCAAAGCACTGCATTCACAGAGAAATCAACTTTTTTGTCTTAAACACCTGAGTGATATAAATGGTGTGAAACATCTCAGGATCATGTTGGGAGTTATATTAAGATGTTTACAATCGGTTTGCAGTCAGTACCTTTGAGTTAAATTGAAATGTATACTTTATTCAATGCGATTGCACTCTGTGCACCGAGAAATCAACTTTTTTATCTTGAATACCTGAGTGATATAATAGGAGTCAAACATCTCAGGATCATGTGGGGAGTTATGCTATGATGTTTCCATAAGGTTTGGAGTCAGTACCTTTGAGTAAAATTGAAATGTATACTTCATTCATTGCTAAACAACATTATGCTCTCAGAAAACAACTTTTTTGTCTTGAATACCTGAGTGATATAACAGCAGTCAAACAGCTCAGGATCATGTGGGGAGTAATATTAAGATGTTTCCATAAGGTTTGCATTCAGTACTTTAGAGTAAAATTGAAGCTATACTTTTAGTGCCAAAGCACTGCATTCACAGAGAAATCAACTTTTTTGTCTTAAACACCTGAGTGATATAAATGGTGTGAAACATCTCAGGATCATGTTGGGAGTTATATTAAGATGTTTACAATCGGTTTGCAGTCAGTACCTTTGAGTTAAATTGAAATGTATACTTTATTCAATGCGATTGCACTCTGTGCACCGAGAAATCAACTTTTTTATCTTGAATACCTGAGTGATATAATAGGAGTCAAACATCTCAGGATCATGTGGGGAGTTATGCTATGATGTTTCCATAAGGTTTGGAGTCAGTACCTTTGAGTAAAATTGAAATGTATACTTCATTCATTGCTAAACAACATTATGCTCTCAGAAAACAACTTTTTTGTCTTGAATACCTGAGTAATATAACAGCAGTCAAACAGCTCAGGATCATGTGGGGAGTAATATTAACATGTTTCCATAAGGTTTGCATTCAGTACTTTAGAGTAAAATTGAAGCTATACTTTTAGTGCCAAAGCACTGCATTCACCGAGAAATCAACTTTTGTATCTTAAACACCTGAGTGATATAATAGGAGTCAAACATCTCAGGATCATGTGGGGAGTTATGCTATGATGTTTCCATAAGGTTTGCAGTCAGTACCTTTGAGTAAAATTGAAATGTATACTTCATTCAATGCTGAAGCTCTGTACGCTCTGAGAAATCAACTTTTTTGACTTGAATACCTAAATGATGTAACAGGTGTCAAACATCTCAGGATCATGTGGGGAGTTATACTAAGAGGTTTCCATAAGGTTTGCAGTCAATACCTTTGAGTAAAATTGAAATGTATACTTCATTCATTGCTAAACAAGATTATGCTCTGAGAAAACAAGTTTTTTGTTTTGAATAACTGAGTGATGCAACAGGTGTCAAACATCTCAGGATCAACTGGGGAGTGATGCTATGTTGTTTCCATAAGGTTTGTAGTCAGTACCTTTGAGTAAAATTGAAATGTATACTTCATTCATTGCTAAACAAGATTATGCTCTCAGAAAACAACTTTTTTGTTTTGAATAACTGAGTGATGCAACAGGTGTCAAACATCTCAGGATCATGTGGGGAGTTATACTAAGATGTTTCCATAAGGTTTGCAGTCAGTACCTTTGAGTAAAATTGAAATGTATACTTCACTTATTGCTAAACAACAGTTTGCTCTGAGAAATCAACTTTCTTGTTTTAAATAACTGAGTGATAGAACAGGTGTCAAACACCTCAGGATCATGTGGGGAGTTATGCTATGATGTTTCCATAAGGTTTGCAGTCAGTAACTTTGAGTAAAATTGAAATGTATACTTCATTCATTGCTAAACAACATTATGCTCTCAGAAAACAACTTTTTTGTCTTGAATACCTGAGTGATATAACAACAGTCAAACAGCTCAGGATCATGTGGGGAGTAATATTAAGATGTTTCCATAAGGTTTGCATTCAGTACTTTAGAATAAAATTGAAGCTATACTTTTAGTGCCAAAGCACTGCATTCACAGAGAAATCAACTTTTTTGTCTTAAACACCTGAGTGATATAAATGGTGTGAAACATCTCAGGATCATGTTGGAAGTTATATTAAGATGTTTGCAATCAGTTTGCAGTCAGTACCTTTGAGTTAAATTGAAATGTATACTTTATTCAATGCGTTTGCACTCTCTGCACAGAGAAATCAACTTTTTTGTCTTGAACACCTGAGTGATATAAATGGTGTGAAATATCTCAGGATCATGCTGGGAGTTATATTAAGATGTTTCCATCAGGTTTGCAGTCAGTACCTATGAGATAAATTGAAATGTATGCTTCAGTCTAAACTTAAGCTCTGTATGCTCTGAGAAATCAACTTTTTTGTCTTGAATACCTAAATGATGTAACAGGTGTCAAACATCTCAGGATGATGTGGGGAGTTATACTAAGAGGTTTCCATAAGGTTTGCAGTCAATACCTTTGAGTAAAATTGAAATGTATACTTCATTCATTGGTAAAGAAGATTATGCTCTGAGAAAACAGCTTTTTTGTTTTGAATACCTGAGTGATGCAACAGGTGTCAAACATCTCAGGATCATGTGGGGAGTTATGCTATGTTGTTTCCATAAGGTTTGCAGTCAGTACCTTTGAGTAAAATTGAAATGTATACTTCATTCATTGCTAAACAACATTATGCTCTCAGAGAACAACTTTTTTGTCTTGAATTCCTGAGTGATATAACAGCAGTCAAACAGCTCAGGATCATGTGGGGAGTAATATTAAGATGTTTCCATAAGGTTTGCATTCAGTACTTTGGAGTAAAATTGAAGCTATACTTTTAGTGCCAAAGCACTGCATTCACAGAGAAATCAACTTTTTTGTCTTAAACACCTGAGTGATATAAATGGTGTGAAACATCTCAGGATCATGTTGGGAGTTATATTAAGATGTTTACAATCGGTTTGCAGTCAGTACCTTTGAGTTAAATTGAAATGTATACTTTATTCAATGCGATTGCACTCTGTGCAACGAGAAATCAACTTTTTTATTTTGAATACCTGAGTGATATAATAGGAGTCAAACATCTCAGGATCATGTGGGGAGTTATGCTATGATGTTTCCATAAGGTTTGCAGTCAGTACCTTTGAGTTAAATTGAAATGTATACTTTATTCAATGCGATTGACCTCTGTGCACCGAGAAATCAACTTTTTTATCTTGAATACCTGAGTGATATAATAGGAGTCAAACATCTCAGGATCATGTGGGGAGTTATGCTATGATGTTTCCATAAGGTTTACAGTCAGTACCTTTGAGTAAAATTGAAATGTATACTTCATTCATTGCTAAACCAGATTATGCTCTGAGAACAGAACTTTTTTGTTTTGAACAACTGAGTGATGCAACAGGTGTCAAACATCCCAGGATAATGTGGTGAGTTATGCTATGTTGTTTCCATAAGGTTTGCAGTCAGTAACTTTGAGTAAAATTGAAATGTATACTTCATTCAATGCTGAAGCTCTGGATGCTCTGAGAAATCAACTTTTTTGTCTTGAATACCTAAATGATGTAACAGATGTCAAACATCTCAGGATCATGTGGAGAGTTATACTAAGATGTTTCCATAAGGTTTGCAGTCAGTACTTTTGAGTAAAATTGAAATGTATTCTTCATTCATTGCTAAACCAGATTATGCTCTGAGAACAGAACTTTTTTGTTTTGAATAACTGAGTGATCCAAAAGGTGTCAAACATCTCAGGATAATGTGGGGAGTTATGCTATGATGTTTCCATAAGGTTTGCAGTCAGTACCTTTGAGTAAAATTGAAATGTATACTTCATTCATTGCTAAACAACATTATGCTCTCAGAAAACAACTTTTTTGTCTTGAATACCTGAGTGATATAACAGCAGTCAAACAGCTCAGGATCATGTGGGGAGTAATATTAAGATGTTTCCATAAGGTTTGCATTCAGTACTTTAGAGTAAAATTGAATCTATACTTTTAGTGCCAAAGCACTGCATTCACAGAAAAATCAACTTTTTTGTCTTGAATAGCTGAGTGATATAACAGCAGTCAAACAGCTCAGGATCATGTGGGGTGTAATATTAAGATGTTTCCATAAGGTTTGCATTCAGTACTTTAGAGTAAAATTGAAGCTATACTTTTAGTGCCAAAGCACTGCATTCAGAGAGAAATCAACTTTTTTGTCTTAAACACCTGAGTGATATAAATGGTGTGAAACATCTCAGGATCATGTTGGGAGTTATATTAAGATGTTTCCAATCGGTTTGCAGTCAGTACCTTTGAGTTAAATTCAAATGCATACTTTATTCAATGCGATTGCACTCTGTGCACCGAGAAATCAACTTTTTTATCTTGAATACCTGAGTGAAATAATAGGAGTTAAACATCTCAGGATCATGTGGGGAGTTATGCTATGATGTTTCCATAAGGTTTGCAGTCAGTACCTTTGAGTAAAATTGAAATGTATACTTCATTCATTGCTAAACAAGATTATGCTCTGAGAACAGAACTTTTTTGTTTTGAATAACTGAGTGTTGCAACAGGTGTCAAACATCTCAGGATAATGTGGGGAGTTATGCTATGTTGTTTCCATAAGGTTTGTAGTCAGTTCCTTTGAGCAAAATTGAAATGTATACTTCATTCAATGCTGAAGCTCTGGATGCTCTGAGAAATCAGCTTTTTTGTCTTGAATACCTAAATGATGTAACAAGTGTCAGACATCTCAGGATCATGTGGGGAGTTATACTATGATGATTCCATAAGGTTTGCAGTCAGTACCTTTGAGTTAAATTGAAATGTATACTTCATTCAAAACTTAAGCTCTGTATGCTCTGAGAAATCCACTTTTTTGTCTTGAATACCTAAATGATGTAACAGGTGTCAAACATCTCAGGATAATGTGGGGAGTTTCCATAAAGTTTGAAGTCAATACCTTTGAGTAAAATTGAAATGTATACTTCATTCATTGGTAAACAAGATTATGCTCTGAGAAAACAACTTTTTTGTTTTGAATAACTGAGTGATGCAACAGGTGTCAAACATCTCAGGATCATGTGGGAAGTTATGCTATGTTGTTTCCATAAGGTTTGCAGTCAATACCTTTGAGTAAAATTGAAATGTATACTTCATTCATTGCTAAACAACATTAAGCTCTCAGAAAACAACTTTTTTCTCTTGAATACCTGAGTGATATAACAGCAGTCAAACAGCTCAGGATCATGTGGTGAGTAATATTAAGATGTTTCCATAAGGTTTGCATTCAGTACCCTAGAGTAAAATTGAAGCTACACTTTTAGTGCCAAAGCACTGCATTCACAGAGAAATCAACTCTTTTGTCTTAAACACCTGTCTGATATAAATGGTGTGAAACATCTCAGGATCATGTTGGAAGTTATATTAAGATGTTTCCATAAGTTTTGCTGTCAGTACCTTTGAGCAAAATTGAAATCTATACTTCACTTATTGCTAAACAACAGTTTGCTCTGAGAAATCAACTTTTTTGTTTTAAATAACTGAGTGATAGAACAGGTGTCAAACATCTCAGGATCATGTGGGGAGTTATGCTATGATGTTTCCATAAGGTTTGCAGTCAGTACCTTTGAGTAAAATTGAAATGTATACTTCATTCAATGCTGAAGCTCTGGATGCTCTGAGAAATCAACTTTTTTGTCTTGAATACCTAAATGATGTAACAGATGTCAAACACCTCAGGATCATGTGGGGAGTTATACTAAGATGTTTCCATGAGGTTTGCAGTCAATACCTTTGAGTAAAATTGAAATGTATACTTCATTCATTGCTAAACAAGATTATGCTCTGAGAAAACAAGTTTTTTGTTTTGAATACTGAATGATGCAACAGGTGTCAAACATCTCAGGATCATGTGGGGAGTTATGCTATGTTGTTTCCATAAGGTTTGCAGTCAGTACCTTTGAGTAAAATTGAAATGTATACTTCACCTGTTGCTAAACAACAGTTTGCTCAGAGAAATCAACTTTATTGTTTTAAATAACTGAGTGATAGAACGGGTGTCAAACATCTCAGGATCATGTGGGGAGTTATGCTATGATGTTTCCATAAGGTTTGCAGTCAGTAACTTTGAGTAAAATTGAAATGTATACTTCATTCATTGCTAAACAGCATTATGCTCTCAGAAAACAACTTTTTTGTCTTGAATACCTGAGTGATATAACAACAGTCAAACAGCTCAGGATCATGTGGGGAGTAATATTAACATGTTTCCATAAGGTTTGCATTCAGTACTTTAGAGTAAAATTGAAGCTATACTTTTAGTGCCAAAGCACTGCATTCACAGAGAAATCAACTTTTTTGTCTTAAACACCTGAGTGATATAAATGGTGTGAAACATCTCAGGATCATGTTGGGAGTTATATTAAGATGTTTACAATCGGTGTGCAGTCAGTACCTTTGAGTTAAATTGAAATGTATACTTTATTCAATGCGATTGCACTCTGTGCATCGAGAAATCAAGTTTTTTATCTTGAATACCTGAGTGATATAATAGGAGTCAAACATCTCAGGATCATGTGGGGAGTTATGCTATGATGTTTCCATAAGGTTTGCAGTCAGTACCTTTGAGTAAAATTGAAATGTATACTTCATTCAATGCTGAAGCTCTGGATGCTCTGAGAAATCAACTTTTTTGTCTTGAATACCTAAATAATGTAACAGATGTCAAACATCTCAGGATCATGTGGAGAGTTATACTAAGATGTTTCCATAAGGTTTGCAGTCAGTACATTTGAGTAAAATTGAAATGTATTCTTCATTCATTGCTATACCAGATTATGCTCTGAGAACAGAACTTTTTTGTTTTGAATAACTGAGTGATGCAACAGGTGTCAAACATCTCAGGATAATGTGGGGAGTTATGCTATGATGTTTCCATAAGGTTTGCAGTCAGTACCTTTGAGTAAAATTGAAATGTATAGTTCATTCATTGCTAAACAACATTATGCTCTCAGAAAACAACTTTTTTGTCTTGAATACCTGAGTGATATAACAGCAGTCAAACAGCTCAGGATCATGTGGGGAGTAATATTAAGATGTTTCCATAAGGTTTGCATTCAGTACTTTAGAGTAAAATTGAAGCTATACTTTTAGTGCCAAAGCACTGCATTCACAGAGAAATCAACTTTTTTGTCTTAAACACCTGAGTGATATAAATGGTGTGAAACATCTCAGGATCATGTTGGGAGTTATATTAAGATGTTTACAATCGGTTTGCAGTCAGTACCTTTGAGTTAAATTGAAATGTATACTTTATTCAATGCGATTGCACTCTGTGCACCGAGAAATCAACTTTTTTATCTTGAATACCTGAGTGATATAATAGGAGTCAAACATCTCAGGATCATGTGGGGAGTTATGCTATGATGTTTCCATAAAGTTTGCAGTCAGTACCTTTGAGTAAAATTGAAATGTATACTTCATTCAATGCTGAAGCTCTGGATGCTCTGAGAAATCAACTTTTTTGTCTTGAATACCTAAATGATGTAGCAGATGTCAAACATCTCAGGATTATGTGGAGAGTTATACTAAGATGTTTCCATAAGGTTTGCCGTCAGTACCTTTGAGTAAAATTGAAATGTATACTTCATTCATTGCTAAACAACATTATGCTCTCAGTAAACAACTTTTTTGTCTTGAATACCTGAGTGATATAACAGCAGTCAAACAGCTCAGGATCATGTGGGGAGTAATATTAAGATGTTTCCATTAGGTTTGCATTCAGTACTTTAGAATAAAATTGAAGCTATACTTTTAGTGCCAAAGCACTGCATTCACAGAGAAATCAACTTTTTTGTCTTAAACACCTGAGTGATATAAATGGTGTGAAACATCTCAGGATCATGTTGGGAGTTATATTAAGATGTTTCCAATCGGTTTGCAGTCAGTACCTTTGAGTTAAATTGAAATGTATACTTTATTCAATGCGATTGACCTCTGTGCACCGAGAAATCAACTTTTTTATCTTGAATACCTGAGTGATATAATCGGAGTCAAACATCTCAGGATCATGTGGGGAGTTATACTAAGAGGTTTCCATAAGGTTTGCAGTCAATACCTTTGAGTAAAATTGAAATGTATAGTTCATTCATTGGTAAAGAAGATTATGCTCTGAGAAAACAACTTTTTTGTTTTGAATACCTGAGTGATGCAACAGGTGTCAAACATCTCAGGATCATGTGGGGAGTTATGCTATCTTGTTTCCATAAGGTTTGCAGTCAGTACCTTTGAGTAAAATTGAAATGTATACTTCATTCATTGCTAAACAACATTATGCTCTCAGAGAACAACTTTTTTGTCTTGAATACCTGAGTGATATAACAGCAGTCAAACAGCTCAGGATCATGTGGGGAGTAATATTAAGATGTTTCCATAAGGTTTGCATTCAGTACTTTGGAGTAAAATTGAAGCTATACTTTTAGTGCCAAAGCACTGCATTCACAGAGAAATCAACTTTTTTGTCTTAAACACCTGAGTGATATAAATGGTGTGAAACATCTCAGGATCATGTTGGGAGTTATATTCAGATGTTTACAATCGGTTTGCAGTCAGTACCTTTGAGTTAAATTGAAATGTATACTTTATTCAATGCGATTGCACTCTGTGCAACGAGAAATCAACTTTTTTATCTTGAATACCTGAGTGATATAATAGGAGTCAAACATCTCAGGATCATGTGGGGAGTTATGCTATGATGTTTCCATAAGGTTTGCAGTCAGTACCTTTGAGTAAAATTGAAATGTATACTTCATTCAATGCTGAAGCTCTGGATGCTCTGAGAAATCAACTTTTTTGTCTTGAATACCTAAATGATGTAACAGATGTCAAACATCTCAGGATCATGTGGAGAGTTATACTAAGATGTTTCCATAAGGTTTGCAGTCAGTACCTTTGAGTAAAATTGAAATGTATTCTTCATTCATTGCTAAACCAGATTATGCTCTGAGAACAGAACTTTTTTGTTTTGAATAACTGAGTGATGCAACAGGTGTCAAACATCTCAGGATAATGTGGGGAGTTATGCTATGATGTTTCCATAAGGTTTGCAGTCAGTACCTTTGAGTAAAATTGAAATGTATACTTCATTCATTGCTAAACAACATTATGCTCTCAGTAAACAACTTTTTTGTCTTGAAAACCTGAGTGATATAACAGCAGTCAAACAGCTCAGGATCATGTGGGGAGTAATATTAAGATGTTTCCATTAGGTTTGCATTCAGTACTTTAGAGTAAAATTGAAGCTATACTTTTAGTGCCAAAGCACTGCATTCACAGAGAAATCAACTTTTTTGTCTTAAACACCTGAGTGATATAAATGGTGTGAAACATCTCAAGATCATGTTGGGAGTTATATTAAGATGTTTCCAATCGGTTTGCAGTCAGTACCTTTGAGTTAAATTGAAATGTATACTTTATTCAATGCGATTGACCTCTGTGCACCGAGAAATCAACTTTTTTATCTTGAATACCTGAGTGATATAATAGGAGTCAAACATCTCAGGATCATGTGGGGAGTTATGCTATGATGTTTCCATAAGGTTTGCAGTCAGTACCTTTGAGTAAAATTGAAATGTATACTTCATTCATTGCTAAACCAGATTTTGCTCTGAGAACAGAACTTTTTTGTTTTGAACAACTGAGTGATGCAACAGGTGTCAAACATCCCAGGATAATGTGGTGAGTTATGCTATGTTGTTTCCATAAGGTTTGCAGTCAGTAACTTTGAGTAAAATTGAAATGTATACTTCATTCAATGCTGAAGCTCTGGATGCTCTGAGAAATCAACTTTTTTGTCTTGAATACCTAAATGATGTAACAGATGTCAAACACCTCAGGATCATGTGGAGAGTTATACTAAGATGTTTCCACAAGGTTTGCAGTCAGTACCTTTGAGTAAAATTGAAATGTATTCTTCATTCATTGCTAAACCAGATTATGCTCTGAGAACAGAACTTTTTTCTTTTGAATAACTGAGTGATGCAACAGGTGTCAAACATCTCAGGATAATGTGGGGAGTTATGCTATGATGTTTCCATAAGGTTTGCAGTCAGTACCTTTGAGTAAAATTGAAATGTATACTTCATTCATTGCTAAACAACATTATGCTCTCAGAAAACAACTTTTTTGTCTTGAATACCTGAGTGATATAACAGCAGTCAAACAGCTCAGGATCATGTGGGGAGTTATATTAAGATGTTTACAATCGGTTTGCAGTCAGTACCTTTGAGTTAAATTGAAATGTATACTTTATTCAATGCGATTGCACTCTGTGCACCGAGAAATCAACTTTTTTATCTTGAATACCTGAGTGATATAATAGGAGTCAAACATCTCAGGATCATGTGGGGAGTTATGCTATGATGTTTCCATAAGGTTTGCAGTCAGTACCTTTGAGTAAAATTGAAATGTATACTTCATTCAATGCTGAAGCTCCGGATGCTCTGAGAAATCAACTTTTTTGTCTTGAATACCTAAATGATGTAACAGGTTTCAAACATCTCAGGATCATGTGGGGAGTTATACTAAGATGTTTCCATAAGGTTTCCAGTCAATACCTTTGAGTGAAATTGAAATGTATACTTCATTCATTGCTAAACAAGATTATGCTCTGAGAAAACAACTTTTTTGTTTTGAATAAGTGAGTGATGCAACAGGTGTCAAACATCTCAGGATCATGTGGGGAGTTATACTAAGATGTTTCCATAAGGTTTGCAGTCAGTACCTTTGAGTAAAATTGAAATGTATACTTCACTTATTGCTAAACAACAGTTTGCTCTGTGAAATCAACTTTCTTGTTTTAAATAACTGAGTGATAGAACAGGTGTCAAACACCTCAGGATCATGTGGGGAGTTATGCTATGATGTTTCCATAAGGTTTGCAGTCAGTAACTTTGAGTAAAATTGAAATGTATACTTCATTCATTGCTAAACAACATTATGCTCTCAGAAAACAACTTTTTTGTCTTGAATACCTGAGTGATATAACAACAGTCAAACAGCTCAGGATCATGTGGGGAGTAATATTAAGATGTTTCCATAAGGTTTGCATTCAGTACTTTAGAGTAAAATTGAAGCTATACTTTTAGTGCCAAAGCACTGCATTCACAGAGAAATCAACTTTTTTGTCTTAAACACCTGAGTGATATAAATGGTGTGAAACATCTCAGGATCATGTTGGAAGTTATATTAAGATGTTTGCAATCGGTTTGCAGTCAGTACCTTTGAGTTAAATTGAAATGTATACTTCATTCAATGCGTTTGCACTCTCTGCACAGAGAAATCAACTTTTTTGTCTTGAACACCTGAGTGATATAAATGGTGTGAAACATCTCAGGATCATGTTGGGAGTTATATTAAGATGTTTCCATCAGGTTTGCAGTCAGTACCTATGAGATAAATTGAAATGTATGCTTCAGTCTAAACTTAAGCTCTGTATGCTCTGAGAAATCAACTTTTTTGTCTTGAATACCTAAATGATGTAACAGGTGTCAAACATCTCAGGATGATGTGGGGAGTTATACTAAGAGGTTTCCATAAGGTTTGCAGTCAATACCTTTGAGTAAAATTGAAATGTATAGTTCATTCATTGTTAAAGAAGATTATGCTCTGAGAAAACAACTTTTTTGTTTTGAATACCTGAGTGATGCAACAGGTGTCAAACATCTCAGGATCATGTGGGGAGTTATGCTATGTTGTTTCCATAAGGTTTGCAGTCAGTACCTTTGAGTAAAATTGAAATGTATACTTCATTCAATGCTGAAGCTCTGGATGCTCTGAGAAATCAACTTTTTTGTCTTGAATACCTAAATGATGTAACAGATGTCAAACATCTCAGGATCATGTGGAGAGTTATACTAAGATGTTTCCATAAGGTTTGCAGTCAGTACCTTTGAGTAAAATTGAAATGTATTCTTCATTCATTGCTAAACCAGATTATGCTCTGAGAACAGAACTTTTTTGTTTTGAATAACTGAGTGATGCAACAGGTGTCAAACATCTCAGGATAATGTGGGGAGTTATGCTATGATGTTTCCATAAGGTTTGCAGTCAGTACCTTTGAGTAAAATTGAAATGTATACTTCATTCATTGCTAAACAACATTATGCTCTCAGTAAACAACTTTTTTGTCTTGAAAACCTGAGTGATATAACAGCAGTCAAACAGCTCAGGATCATGTGGGGAGTAATATTAAGATGTTTCCATTAGGTTTGCATTCAGTACTTTAGAGTAAAATTGAAGATATACTTTTAGTGCCAAAGCACTGCATTCACAGAGAAATCAACTTTTTTGTCTTAAACACCTGAGTGATATAAATGGTGTGAAACATCTCAGGATCATGTTGGGAGTTATATTAAGATGTTTCCAATCGGTTTGCAGTCAGTACCTTTGAGTTAAATTGAAATGTATACTTTATTCAATGCGATTGACCTCTGTGCACCGAGAAATCAACTTTTTTATCTTGAATACCTGAGTGATATAATAGGAGTCAAACATCTCAGGATCATGTGGGGAGTTATGCTATGATGTTTCCATAAGGTTTGCAGTCAGTACCTTTGAGTAAAATTGAAATGTATACTTCATTCATTGCTAAACCAGATTTTGCTCTGAGAACAGAACTTTTTTGTTTTGAAGAACTGAGTGATGCAACAGGTGTCAAACATCCCAGGATAATGTGGTGAGTTATGCTATGTTGTTTCCATAAGGTTTCCAGTCAGTAACTTTGAGTAAAATTGAAATGTATACTTCATTCAATGCTGAAGCTCTGGATGCTCTGAGAAATCAACTTTTTTGTCTTGAATACCTGAGTGATATAACAACAGTCAAACAGCTCAGGATCATGTGGGGAGTAATATTAAGATGTTTCCATAAGGTTTGCATTCAGTACTTTAGAGTAAAATTGAAGCTATACTTTTAGTGCCAAAGCACTGCATTCACAGAGAAATCAACTTTTTTGTCTTAAACACCTGAGTGATATAAATGGTGTGAAACATCTCAGGATCATGTTGGAAGTTATATTAAGATGTTTGCAATCGGTTTGCAGTCAGTACCTTTGAGTTAAATTGAAATGTATACTTTATTCAATGCGTTTGCACTCTCTGCACAGAGAAATCAACTTTTTTGTCTTGAACACCTGAGTGATATAAATGGTGTGAAATATCTCAGGATCATGTTGGGAGTTATATTAAGATGTTTCCATCAGGTTTGCAGTCAGTACCTATGAGATAAATTGAAATGTATGCTTCAGTCTAAACTTAAGCTCTGTATGCTCTGAGAAATCAACTTTTTTGTCTTGAATACCTAAATGATGTAACAGGTGTCAAACATCTCAGGATGATGTGGGGAGTTATACTAAGAGGTTTCCATAAGGTTTGCAGTCAATACCTTTGAGTAAAATTGAAATGTATAGTTCATTCATTGGTAAAGAAGATTATGCTCTGAGAAAACAACTTTTTTGTTTTGAATACCTGAGTGATGCAACAGGTGTCAAACATCTCAGGATCATGTGGGGAGTTATGCTATGATGTTTCCATAAGGTTTGCAGTCAGTACCTTTGAGTAAAATTGAAATGTATACTTCATTCAATGCTGAAGCTCTGGATGCTCTGAGAAATCAACTTTTTTGTCTTGAATACCTAAATGATGTAACAGATGTCAAACATCTCAGGATCATGTGGAGAGTTATACTAAGATGTTTCCATAAGGTTTGCAGTCAGTACCTTTGAGTAAAATTGAAATGTATTCTTCATTCATTGCTAAACCAGATTATGCTCTGAGAACAGAACTTTTTTGTTTTGAATAACTGAGTGATGCAACAGGTGTCAAACATCTCCGGATAATGTGGGGAGTTATGCTATGATGTTTCCATAAGGTTTGCAGTCAGTACCTTTGAGTAAAATTGAAATGTATACTTCATTCATTGCTAAACAACATTATGCTCTCAGAAAACAACTTTTTTGTCTTGAATACCTGAGTGATATAACAGCAGTCAAACAGCTCAGGATCATGTGGGGAGTAATATTAAGATGTTTCCATAAGGTTTGCATTCAGTACTTTAGAGTAAAATTGAAGCTATACTTTTAGTGCCAAAGCACTGCATTCACAGAGAAATCAACTTTTTTGTCTTAAACACCTGAGTGATATAAATGGTGTGAAACATCTCAGGATCATGTTGGGAGTTATATTAAGATGTTTACAATCGGTTTGCAGTCAGTACCTTTGAGTTAAATTGAAATGTATACTTTATTCAATGCGATTGCACTCTCTGCACCGAGAAATCAACTTTTTTATCTTGAATACCTGAGTGATATAATAGGAGTCAAACATCTCAGGATCATGTGGGGAGTTATGCTATGATGTTTCCATAAGGTTTGGAGTCAGTACCTTTGAGTAAAATTGAAATGTATACTTCATTCATTGCTAAACAACATTATGCTCTCAGAAAACAACTTTTTTGTCTTGAATACCTGAGTAATATAACAGCAGTCAAACAGCTCAGGATCATGTGGGGAGTAATATTAACATGTTTCCATAAGGTTTGCATTCAGTACTTTAGAGTAAAATTGAAGCTATACTTTTAGTGCCAAAGCACTGCATTCACCGAGAAATCAACTTTTGTATCTTAAACACCTGAGTGATATAATAGGAGTCAAACATCTCAGGATCATGTGGGGAGTTATGCTATGATGTTTCCATAAGGTTTGCAGTCAGTACCTTTGAGTAAAATTGAAATGTATACTTCATTCAATGCTGAAGCTCTGTATGCTCTGAGAAATCAACTTTTTTGACTTGAATACCTAAATGATGTAACAGGTGTCAAACATCTCAGGATCATGTGGGGAGTTATACTAAGAGGTTTCCATAAGGTTTGCAGTGAATACCTTTGAGTAAAATTGAAATGTATACTTCATTCATTGCTAAACAAGATTATGCTCTGAGAAAACAAGTTTTTTGTTTTGAATAACTGAGTTATGCAACAGGTGTCAAACATCTCAGGATCAACTGGGGAGTGATGCTATGTTGTTTCCATAAGGTTTGTAGTCAGTACCTTTGAGTAAAATTGAAATGTATACTTCATTCATTGCTAAACAAGATTATGCTCTCAGAAAACAACTTTTTTGTTTTGAATAACTGAGTGATGCAACAGGTGTCAAACATCTCAGGATCATGTGGGGAGTTATACTAAGATGTTTCCATAAGGTTTGCAGTCAGTACCTTTGAGTAAAATTGAAATGTATACTTCACTTATTGCTAAACAACAGTTTGCTCTGAGAAATCAACTTTCTTGTTTTAAATAACTGAGTGATAGAACAGGTGTCAAACACCTCAGGATCATGTGGGGAGTTATGCTATGATGTTTCCATAAGGTTTGCAGTCAGTAACTTTGAGTAAAATTGAAATGTATACTTCATTCATTGCTAAACAACATTATGCTCTCAGAAAACAACTTTTTTGTCTTGAATACCTGAGTGATATAACAGCAGTCAAACAGCTCAGGATCATGTGGGGAGTAATATTAAGATGTTTCCATAAGGTTTGCATTCAGTACTTTGGAGTAAAATTGAAGCTATACTTTTAGTGCCAAAGCACTGCATTCACAGAGAAATCAACTTTTTTGTCTTAAACACCTGAGTGATATAAATGGTGTGAAACATCTCAGGATCATGTTGGGAGTTATATTAAGATGTTTACAATCGGTTTGCAGTCAGTACCTTTGAGTTAAATTGAAATGTATACTTTATTCAATGCGATTGCACTCTGTGCAACGAGAAATCAACTTTTTTATTTTGAATACCTGAGTGATATAATAGGAGTCAAACATCTCAGGATCATGTGGGGAGTTATGCTATGATGTTTCCATAAGGTTTGCAGTCAGTAACTTTGAGTTAAATTGAAATGTATACTTTATTCAATGCGATTGACCTCTGTGCACCGAGAAATCAACTTTTTTATCTTGAATACCTGAGTGATATAATAGGAGTCAAACATCTCAGGATCATGTGGGGAGTTATGCTATGATGTTTCCATAAGGTTTACAGTCAGTACCTTTGAGTAAAATTGAAATGTATACTTCATTCATTGCTAAACCAGATTATGCTCTGAGAACAGAACTTTTTTGTTTTGAACAACTGAGTGATGCAACAGGTGTCAAACATCCCAGGATAATGTGGTGAGTTATGCTATGTTGTTTCCATAAGGTTTGCAGTCAGTAACTTTGAGAAAAATTGAAATGTATACTTCATTCAATGCTGAAGCTCTGGATGCTCTGAGAAATCAACTTTTTTGTCTTGAATACCTAAATGATGTAACAGATGTCAAACATCTCAGGATCATGTGGAGAGTTATACTAAGATGTTTCCATAAGGTTTGCAGTCAGTACCTTTGAGTAAAATTGAAATGTATTCTTCATTCATTGCTAAACCAGATTATGCTCTGAGAACAGAACTTTTTTTGTTTTGAATAACTGAGTGATCCAAAAGGTGTCAAACATCTCAGGATAATGTGGGGAGTTATGCTATGATGTTTCCATAAGGTTTGCAGTCAGTACCTTTGAGTAAAATTGAAATGTATACTTCATTCATTGCTAAACAACATTATGCTCTCAGAAAACAACTTTTTTGTCTTGAATACCTGAGTGATATAACAGCAGTCAAACAGCTCAGGATCATGTGGGGAGTAATATTAAGATGTTTCCATAAGGTTTGCATTCAGTACATTAGAGTAAAATTGAATCTATACTTTTAGTGCCAAAGCACTGCATTCACAGAGAAATCAACTTTTTTGTCTTGAATAGCTGAGTGATATAACAGCAGTCAAACAGCTCAGGATCATGTGGGGTGTAATATTAAGATGTTTCCATAAGGTTTGCATTCAGTACTTTAGAGTAAAATTGAAGCTATACTTTTAGTGCCAAAGCACTGCATTCAGAGAGAAATCAACTTTTTTGTCTTAAACACCTGAGTGATATAAATGGTGTGAAACATCTCAGGATCATGTTGGGAGTTATATTAAGATGTTTCCAATCGGTTTGCAGTCAGTACCTTTGAGTTAAATTCAAATGCATACTTTATTCAATGCGATTGCACTCTGTGCACCGAGAAATCAACTTTTTTATCTTGAATACCTGAGTGAAATAATAGGAGTTAAACATCTCAGGATCATGTGGGGAGTTATGCTATGATGTTTCCATAAGGTTTGCAGTCAGTACCTTTGAGTAAAATTGAAATGTATACTTCATTCATTGCTAAACAAGATTATGCTCTGAGAACAGAACTTTTTTGTTTTGAATAACTGAGTGTTGCAACAGGTGTCAAACATCTCAGGATAATGTGGGGAGTTATGCTATGTTGTTTCCATAAGGTTTGCAGTCAGTTCCTTTGAGCAAAATTGAAATGTATACTTCATTCAATGCTGAAGCTCTGGATGCTCTGAGAAATCAGCTTTTTTGTCTTGAATACCTAAATGATGTAACAAGTGTCAAACATCTCAGGATCATGTGGGGAGTTATACTATGATGATTCCATAAGGTTTGCAGTCAGTACCTTTGAGTTAAATTGAAATGTATACTTCATTCAAAACTTAAGCTCTGTATGCTCTGAGAAATCCACTTTTTTGTCTTGAATACCTAAATGATGTAACAGGTGTCAAACATCTCAGGATAATGTGGGGAGTTATACTAAGAGGTTTCCATAAAGTTTGAAGTCAATACCTTTGAGTAAAATTGAAATGTATACTTCATTCATTGGTAAACAAGATTATGCTCTGAGAAAACAACTTTTTTGTTTTGAATAACTGAGTGATGCAACAGGTGTCAAACATCTCAGGATCATGTGGGAAGTTATGCTATGTTGTTTCCATAAGGTTTGCAGTCAATACCTTTGAGTAAAATTGAAATGTATACTTCATTCATTGCTAAACAACATTAAGCTCTCAGAAAACAACTTTTTTCTCTTGAATACCTGAGTGATATAACAGCAGTCAAACAGCTCAGGATCATGTGGTGAGTAATATTAAGATGTTTCCATAAGGTTTGCATTCAGTACTTTAGAGTAAAATTGAAGCTACACTTTTAGTGCCAAAGCACTGCATTCACAGAGAAATCAACTCTTTTGTCTTAAACACCTGTCTGATATAAATGGTGTGAAACATCTCAGGATCATGTTGGAAGTTATATTAAGATGTTTCCATAAGTTTTGCTGTCAGTACCTTTGAGCAAAATTGAAATCTATACTTCACTTATTGCTAAACAACAGTTTGCTCTGAGAAATCAACTTTTTTGTTTTGAATACTGAATGATGCAACAGGTGTCAAACATCTCAGGATCATTGGGGAGTTATGCTATGTTGTTTCCATAAGGTTTGCAGTCAGTACCTTTGAGTAAAATTGAAATGTATACTTCACCTATTGCTAAACAACAGTTTGCTCAGAGAAATCAACTTTATTGTTTTAAATAACTGAGTGATAGAACGGGTGTCAAACATCTCAGGATCATGTGGAGATATACTAAGATGTTTCCATAAGGTTTGCAGTCAGTACCTTTGAGTAAAATTGAAATGTATTCTTCATTCATTGCTATACCAGATTATGCTCTGAGAACAGAACTTTTTTGTTTTGAATAACTGAGTGATGCAACAGGTGTCAAACATCTCAGGATAATGTGGGGAGTTATGCTATGATGTTTCCATAAGGTTTGCAGTCAGTACCTTTGAGTAAAATTGAAATGTATACTTCATTCATTGCTAAACAACATTATGCTCTCAGAAAACAACTTTTTTGTCTTGAATACCTGAGTGATATAACAGCAGTCAAACAGCTCAGGATCATGTGGGGAGTAATATTAAGATGTTTCCATAAGGTTTGCATTCAGTACTTTAGAGTAAAATTGAAGCTATACTTTTAGTGCCAAAGCACTGCATTCACAGAGAAATCAACTTTTTTGTCTTAAACACCTGAGTGATATAAATGGTGTGAAACATCTCAGGATCATGTTGGGAGTTATATTAAGATGTTTACAATCGGTTTGCAGTCAGTACCTTTGAGTTAAATTGAAATGTATACTTTATTCAATGCGATTGCACTCTGTGCACCGAGAAATCAACTTTTTTATCTTGAATACCTGAGTGATATAATAGGAGTCAAACATCTCAGGATCATGTGGGGAGTTATGCTATGATGTTTCCATAAAGTTTGCAGTCAGTACCTTTGAGTAAAATTGAAATGTATACTTCATTCAATGCTGAAGCTCTGGATGCTCTGAGAAATCAACTTTTTTGTCTTGAATACCTAAATGATGTAACAGATGTCAAACATCTCAGGATTATGTGGAGAGTTATACTAAGATGTTTCCATAAGGTTTGCCGTCAGTACCTTTGAGTAAAATTGAAATGTATACTTCATTCATTGCTAAACAACATTATGCTCTCAGTAAACAACTTTTTTGTCTTGAATACCTGAGTGATATAACAGCAGTCAAACAGCTCAGGATCATGTGGGGAGTAATATTAAGATGTTTCCATTAGGTTTGCATTCAGTACTTTAGAATAAAATTGAAGCTATACTTTTAGTGCCAAAGCACTGCATTCACAGAGAAATCAACTTTTTTGTCTTAAACACCTGAGTGATATAAATGGTGTGAAACATCTCAGGATCATGTTGGGAGTTATATTAAGATGTTTCCATCAGGTTTGCAGTCAGTACCTTTGAGTTAAATTGAAATGTATACTTTATTCAATGCGATTGACCTCTGTGCACCGAGAAATCAACTTTTTTATCTTGAATACCTGAGTGATATAATCGGAGTCAAACATCTCAGGATCATGTGGGGAGTTATACTAAGAGGTTTCCATAAGGTTTGCAGTCAATACCTTTGAGTAAAATTGAAATGTATAGTTCATTCATTGGTAAAGAAGATTATGCTCTGAGAAAACAACTTTTTTGTTTTGAATACCTGAGTGATGCAACAGGTGTCAAACATCTCAGGATCATGTGGGGAGTTATGCTTTGTTGTTTCCATAAGGTTTGCAGTCAGTACCTTTGAGTAATATTGAAATGTACACTTCATTCATTGCTAAACAACATTATGCTCTCAGAGAACAACTTTTTTGTCTTGAATACCTGAGTGATATAACAGCAGTCAAACAGCTCAGGATCATGTGGGGAGTAATATTAAGATGTTTCCATAAGGTTTGCATTCAGTACTTTGGAGTAAAATTGAAGCTATACTTTTAGTGCCAAAGCACTGCATTCACAGAGAAATCAACTTTTTTGTCTTAAACACCTGAGTGATATAAATGGTGTGAAACATCTCAGGATCATGTTGGGAGTTATATTCAGATGTTTACAATCGGTTTGCAGTCAGTACCTTTGAGTTAAATTGAAATGTATACTTTATTCAATGCGATTGCACTCTGTGCAACGAGAAATCAACTTTTTTATCTTGAATACCTGAGTGATATAATAGGAGTCAAACATCTCAGGATCATGTGGGGAGTTATGCTATGATGTTTCCATAAGGTTTGCAGTCAGTACCTTTGAGTAAAATTGAAATGTATACTTCATTCAATGCTGAAGCTCTGGATGCTCTGAGAAATCAACTTTTTTGTCTTGAATACCTAAATGATGTAACAGATGTCAAACATCTCAGGATCATGTGGAGAGTTATACTAAGATGTTTCCATAAGGTTTGCAGTCAGTACCTTTGAGTAAAATTGAAATGTATTCTTCATTCATTGCTAAACCAGATTATGCTCTGAGAACAGAACTTTTTTGTTTTGAATAACTGAGTGATGCAACAGGTGTCAAACATCTCAGGATAATGTGGGGAGTTATGCTATGATGTTTCCATAAGGTTTGCAGTCAGTACCTTTGAGTAAAATTGAAATGTATACTTCATTCATTGCTAAACAACATTATGCTCTCAGTAAACAACTTTTTTGTCTTGAAAACCTGAGTGATATAACAGCAGTCAAACAGCTCAGGATCATGTGGGGAGTAATATTAAGATGCTTCCATTAGGTTTGCATTCAGTACTTTAGAGTAAAATTGAAGCTATACTTTTAGTGCCAAAGCACTGCATTCACAGAGAAATCAACTTTTTTGTCTTAAACACCTGAGTGATATAAATGGTGTGAAACATCTCAGGATCATGTTGGGAGTTATATTAAGATGTTTACAATCGGTTTGCAGTCAGTACCTTTGAGTTAAATTGAAATGTATACTTTATTCAATGCGATTGACCTCTGTGCACCGAGAAATCAACTTTTTTATCTTGAATACCTGAGTGATATAATAGGAGTCAAACATCTCAGGATCATGTGGGGAGTTATGCTATGATGTTTCCATAAGGTTTGCAGTCAGTACCTTTGAGTAAAATTGAAATGTATACTTCATTCATTGCTAAACCAGATTTTGCTCTGAGAACAGAACTTTTTTGTTTTGAACAACTGAGTGATGCAACAGGTGTCAAACATCCCAGGATAATGTGGTGAGTTATGCTATGTTGTTTCCATAAGGTTTGCAGTCAGTAACTTTGAGTAAAATTGAAATGTATACTTCATTCAATGCTGAAGCTCTGGATGCTCTGAGAAATCAACTTTTTTGTCTTGAATACCTAAATGATGTAACAGATGTCAAACACCTCAGGATCATGTGGAGAGTTATACTAAGATGTTTCCATAAGGTTTGCAGTCAGTACCTTTGAGTAAAATTGAAATGTATTCTTCATTCATTGCTAAACCAGATTATGCTCTGAGAACAGAACTTTTTTCTTTTGAATAACTGAGTGATGCAACAGGTGTCAAACATCTCAGGATAATGCGGGGAGTTATGCTATGATGTTTCCATAAGGTTTGCAGTCAGTACCTTTGAGTAAAATTGAAATGTATACTTCATTCATTGCTAAACAACATTATGCTCTCAGAAAACAACTTTTTTGTCTTGAATACCTGAGTGATATAACAGCAGTCAAACAGCTCAGGATCATGTGGGGAGTAATATTAAGATGTTTCCATAAGGTTTGCATTCAGTACTTTAGAGTAAAATTGAAGCTATACTTTTAGTGCCAAAGCACTGCATTCACAGAGAAATCAACTTTTTTGTCTTAAACACCTGAGTGATATAAATGGTGTGAAACATCTCAGGATCATGTTGGGAGTTATATTAAGATGTTTACAATCGGTTTGCAGTCAGTACCTTTGAGTTAAATTGAAATGTATTCTTTATTCAATGCGATTGCACTCTGTGCACCGAGAAATCAACTTTTTTATCTTGAATACCTGAGTGATATAATAGGAGTCAAACATCTCAGGATCATGTGGGGAGTTATGCTATGATGTTTCCATAAGGTTTGCAGTCAGTACCTTTGAGTAAAATTGAAATGTATACTTCATTCAATGCTGAAGCTCCGGATGCTCTGAGAAATCAACTTTTTTGTCTTGAATACCTAAATGATGTAACAGGTTTCAAACATCTCAGGATCATGTGGGGAGTTATACTAAGATGTTTCCATAAGGTTTCCAGTCAATACCTTTGAGTGAAATTGAAATGTATACTTCATTCATTGCTAAACAACATTATGCTCTGAGAAAACAACTTTTTTGTTTTGAATAAGTGAGTGATGCAACAGGTGTCAAACATCTCAGGATCATGTGGGGAGTTATACTAAGATGTTTCCATAAGGTTTGCAGTCAGTACCTTTGAGTAAAATTGAAATGTATACTTCACTTATTGCTAAACAACAGTTTGCTCTGAGAAATCAACTTTCTTGTTTTAAATAACTGAGTGATAGAACAGGTGTCAAACACCTCAGGATCATGTGGGGAGTTATGCTATGATGTTTCCATAAGGTTTGCAGTCAGTAACTTTGAGTAAAATTGAAATGTATACTTCATTCATTGCTAAACAACATTATGCTGTCAGAAAACAACTTTTTTGTCTTGAATACCTGAGTGATATAACAACAGTCAAACAGCTCAGGATCATGTGGGGAGTAATATTAAGATGTTTCCATAAGGTTTGCATTCAGTACTTTAGAGTAAAATTGAAGCTATACTTTTAGTGCCAAAGCACTGCATTCACAGAGAAATCAACTTTTTTGTCTTAAACACCTGAGTGATATAAATGGTGTGAAACATCTCAGGATCATATTGGAAGTTATATTAAGATGTTTGCAATCGGTTTGCAGTCAGTACCTTTGAGTTAAATTGAAATGTATACTTTATTCAATGCGTTTGCACTCTCTGCACAGAGAAATCAACTTTTTTGTCTTGAACACCTGAGTGATATAAATGGTGTGGAACATCTCAGGATCATGTTGGGAGTTATATTAAGATGTTTCCATCAGGTTTGCAGTCAGTACCTATGAGATAAATTGAATTGTATGCTTCAGTCTAAACTTAAGCTCTGTATGCTCTGAGAAATCAACTTTTTTGTCTTGAATACCTAAATGATGTAACAGGTGTCAAACATCTCAGGATGATGTGGGGAGTTATACTAAGAGGTTTCCATAAGGTTTGCAGTCAATACCTTTGAGTAAAATTGAAATGTATAGTTCATTCATTGGTAAAGAAGATTATGCTCTGAGAAAACAACTTTTTTGTTTTGAATACCTGAGTGATGCAACAGGTGTCAAACATCTCAGGATCATGTGGGGAGTTATGCTATGTTGTTTCCATAAGGTTTGCAGTCAGTACCTTTGAGTAAAATTGAAATGTATACTTCATTCATTGCTAAACAACATTATGCTCTCAGAGAACAACTTTTTTGTCTTGAATACCTGAGTGATATAACAGCAGTCAAACAGCTCAGGATCATGTGGGGAGTAATATTAAGATGTTTCCATAAGGTTTGCATTCAGTACTTTAGAGTAAAATTGAAGCTATACTTTTAGTGCCAAAGCACTGCATTCACAGAGAAATCAACTTTTTTGTCTTAAACACCTGAGTGATATAAATGGTGTGAAACATCTCAGGATCATGTTGGGAGTTATATTAAGATGTTTACAATCGGTTTGCAGTCAGTACCTTTGAGTTAAATTGAAATGTATACTTTATTCAATGCGATTGCACTCTGTGCACCGAGAAATCAACTTTTTTATCTTGAATACCTGAGTGATATAATAGGAGTCAAACATCTCAGGATCATGTGGGGAGTTATGCTATGATGTTTCCATAAGGTTTGGAGTCAGTACCTTTGAGTAAAATTGAAATGTATACTTCATTCATTGCTAAACAACATTATGCTCTCAGAAAACAACTTTTTTGTCTTGAATACCTGAGTGATATAACAGCAGTCAAACAGCTCAGGATCATGTGGGGAGTAATATTAAGATGTTTCCATAAGGTTTGCATTCAGTACTTTAGAGTAAAATTGAAGCTATACTTTTAGTGCCAAAGCACTGCATTCACAGAGAAATCAACTTTTTTGTCTTAAACACCTGAGTGATATAAATGGTGTGAAACATCTCAGGATCATGTTGGGAGTTATATTAAGATGTTTACAATCGGTTTGCAGTCAGTACCTTTGAGTTAAATTGAAATGTATACTTTATTCAATGCGATTGCACTCTGTGCACCGAGAAATCAACTTTTTTATCTTGAATACCTGAGTGATATAATAGGAGTCAAACATCTCAGGATCATGTGGGGAGTTATGCTATGATGTTTCCATAAGGTTTGGAGTCAGTACCTTTGAGTAAAATTGAAATGTATACTTCATTCATTGCTAAACAACATTATGCTCTCAGAAAACAACTTTTTTGTCTTGAATACCTGAGTAATATAACAGCAGTCAAACAGCTCAGGATCATGTGGGGAGTAATATTAACATGTTTCCATAAGGTTTGCATTCAGTACTTTAGAGTAAAATTGAAGCTATACTTTTAGTGCCAAAGCACTGCATTCACCGAGAAATCAACTTTTGTATCTTAAACACCTGAGTGATATAATAGGAGTCAAACATCTCAGGATCATGTGGGGAGTTATGCTATGATGTTTCCATAAGGTTTGCAGTCAGTACCTTTGAGTAAAATTGAAATGTATACTTCATTCAATGCTGAAGCTCTGTACGCTCTGAGAAATCAACTTTTTTGACTTGAATACCTAAATGATGTAACAGGTGTCAAACATCTCAGGATCATGTGGGGAGTTATACTAAGAGGTTTCCATAAGGTTTGCAGTCAATACCTTTGAGTAAAATTGAAATGTATACTTCATTCATTGCTAAACAAGATTATGCTCTGAGAAAACAAGTTTTTTGTTTTGAATAACTGAGTGATGCAACAGGTGTCAAACATCTCAGGATCAACTGGGGAGTGATGCTATGTTGTTTCCATAAGGTTTGTAGTCAGTACCTTTGAGTAAAATTGAAATGTATACTTCATTCATTGCTAAACAAGATTATGCTCTCAGAAAACAACTTTTTTGTTTTGAATAACTGAGTGATGCAACAGGTGTCAAACATCTCAGGATCATGTGGGGAGTTATACTAAGATGTTTCCATAAGGTTTGCAGTCAGTACCTTTGAGTAAAATTGAAATGTATACTTCACTTATTGCTAAACAACAGTTTGCTCTGAGAAATCAACTTTCTTGTTTTAAATAACTGAGTGATAGAACAGGTGTCAAACACCTCAGGATCATGTGGGGAGTTATGCTATGATGTTTCCATAAGGTTTGCAGTCAGTAACTTTGAGTAAAATTGAAATGTATACTTCATTCATTGCTAAACAACATTATGCTCTCAGAAAACAACTTTTTTGTCTTGAATACCTGAGTGATATAACAACAGTCAAACAGCTCAGGATCATGTGGGGAGTAATATTAAGATGTTTCCATAAGGTTTGCATTCAGTACTTTAGAATAAAATTGAAGCTATACTTTTAGTGCCAAAGCACTGCATTCACAGAGAAATCAACTTTTTTGTCTTAAACACCTGAGTGATATAAATGGTGTGAAACATCTCAGGATCATGTTGGAAGTTATATTAAGATGTTTGCAATCAGTTTGCAGTCAGTACCTTTGAGTTAAATTGAAATGTATACTTTATTCAATGCGTTTGCACTCTCTGCACAGAGAAATCAACTTTTTTGTCTTGAACACCTGAGTGATATAAATGGTGTGAAATATCTCAGGATCATGCTGGGAGTTATATTAAGATGTTTCCATCAGGTTTGCAGTCAGTACCTATGAGATAAATTGAAATGTATGCTTCAGTCTAAACTTAAGCTCTGTATGCTCTGAGAAATCAACTTTTTTGTCTTGAATACCTAAATGATGTAACAGGTGTCAAACATCTCAGGATGATGTGGGGAGTTATACTAAGAGGTTTCCATAAGGTTTGCAGTCAATACCTTTGAGTAAAATTGAAATGTATACTTCATTCATTGGTAAAGAAGATTATGCTCTGAGAAAACAGCTTTTTTGTTTTGAATACCTGAGTGATGCAACAGGTGTCAAACATCTCAGGATCATGTGGGGAGTTATGCTATGTTGTTTCCATAAGGTTTGCAGTCAGTACCTTTGAGTAAAATTGAAATGTATACTTCATTCATTGCTAAACAACATTATGCTCTCAGAGAACAACTTTTTTGTCTTGAATTCCTGAGTGATATAACAGCAGTCAAACAGCTCAGGATCATGTGGGGAGTAATATTAAGATGTTTCCATAAGGTTTGCATTCAGTACTTTGGAGTAAAATTGAAGCTATACTTTTAGTGCCAAAGCACTGCATTCACAGAGAAA
Organism: Mobula birostris; assembly: GCF_030028105.1. Taxonomy (NCBI): domain Eukaryota; kingdom Metazoa; phylum Chordata; class Chondrichthyes; order Myliobatiformes; family Myliobatidae; genus Mobula; species Mobula birostris. The sequence continues at coordinate 13,771,706 of NC_092384.1, forward strand.
TCAACTTTTTTGTCTTAAACACCTGAGTGATATAAATGGTGTGAAACATCTCAGGATCATGTTGGGAGTTATATTAAGATGTTTACAATCGGTTTGCAGTCAGTACCTTTGAGTTAAATTGAAATGTATACTTTATTCAATGCGATTGCACTCTGTGCAACGAGAAATCAACTTTTTTATTTTGAATACCTGAGTGATATAATAGGAGTCAAACATCTCAGGATCATGTGGGGAGTTATGCTATGATGTTTCCATAAGGTTTGCAGTCAGTACCTTTGAGTTAAATTGAAATGTATACTTTATTCAATGCGATTGACCTCTGTGCACCGAGAAATCAACTTTTTTATCTTGAATACCTGAGTGATATAATAGGAGTCAAACATCTCAGGATCATGTGGGGAGTTATGCTATGATGTTTCCATAAGGTTTACAGTCAGTACCTTTGAGTAAAATTGAAATGTATACTTCATTCATTGCTAAACCAGATTATGCTCTGAGAACAGAACTTTTTTGTTTTGAACAACTGAGTGATGCAACAGGTGTCAAACATCCCAGGATAATGTGGTGAGTTATGCTATGTTGTTTCCATAAGGTTTGCAGTCAGTAACTTTGAGTAAAATTGAAATGTATACTTCATTCAATGCTGAAGCTCTGGATGCTCTGAGAAATCAACTTTTTTGTCTTGAATACCTAAATGATGTAACAGATGTCAAACATCTCAGGATCATGTGGAGAGTTATACTAAGATGTTTCCATAAGGTTTGCAGTCAGTACTTTTGAGTAAAATTGAAATGTATTCTTCATTCATTGCTAAACCAGATTATGCTCTGAGAACAGAACTTTTTTGTTTTGAATAACTGAGTGATCCAAAAGGTGTCAAACATCTCAGGATAATGTGGGGAGTTATGCTATGATGTTTCCATAAGGTTTGCAGTCAGTACCTTTGAGTAAAATTGAAATGTATACTTCATTCATTGCTAAACAACATTATGCTCTCAGAAAACAACTTTTTTGTCTTGAATACCTGAGTGATATAACAGCAGTCAAACAGCTCAGGATCATGTGGGGAGTAATATTAAGATGTTTCCATAAGGTTTGCATTCAGTACTTTAGAGTAAAATTGAATCTATACTTTTAGTGCCAAAGCACTGCATTCACAGAAAAATCAACTTTTTTGTCTTGAATAGCTGAGTGATATAACAGCAGTCAAACAGCTCAGGATCATGTGGGGTGTAATATTAAGATGTTTCCATAAGGTTTGCATTCAGTACTTTAGAGTAAAATTGAAGCTATACTTTTAGTGCCAAAGCACTGCATTCAGAGAGAAATCAACTTTTTTGTCTTAAACACCTGAGTGATATAAATGGTGTGAAACATCTCAGGATCATGTTGGGAGTTATATTAAGATGTTTCCAATCGGTTTGCAGTCAGTACCTTTGAGTTAAATTCAAATGCATACTTTATTCAATGCGATTGCACTCTGTGCACCGAGAAATCAACTTTTTTATCTTGAATACCTGAGTGAAATAATAGGAGTTAAACATCTCAGGATCATGTGGGGAGTTATGCTATGATGTTTCCATAAGGTTTGCAGTCAGTACCTTTGAGTAAAATTGAAATGTATACTTCATTCATTGCTAAACAAGATTATGCTCTGAGAACAGAACTTTTTTGTTTTGAATAACTGAGTGTTGCAACAGGTGTCAAACATCTCAGGATAATGTGGGGAGTTATGCTATGTTGTTTCCATAAGGTTTGTAGTCAGTTCCTTTGAGCAAAATTGAAATGTATACTTCATTCAATGCTGAAGCTCTGGATGCTCTGAGAAATCAGCTTTTTTGTCTTGAATACCTAAATGATGTAACAAGTGTCAGACATCTCAGGATCATGTGGGGAGTTATACTATGATGATTCCATAAGGTTTGCAGTCAGTACCTTTGAGTTAAATTGAAATGTATACTTCATTCAAAACTTAAGCTCTGTATGCTCTGAGAAATCCACTTTTTTGTCTTGAATACCTAAATGATGTAACAGGTGTCAAACATCTCAGGATAATGTGGGGAGTTTCCATAAAGTTTGAAGTCAATACCTTTGAGTAAAATTGAAATGTATACTTCATTCATTGGTAAACAAGATTATGCTCTGAGAAAACAACTTTTTTGTTTTGAATAACTGAGTGATGCAACAGGTGTCAAACATCTCAGGATCATGTGGGAAGTTATGCTATGTTGTTTCCATAAGGTTTGCAGTCAATACCTTTGAGTAAAATTGAAATGTATACTTCATTCATTGCTAAACAACATTAAGCTCTCAGAAAACAACTTTTTTCTCTTGAATACCTGAGTGATATAACAGCAGTCAAACAGCTCAGGATCATGTGGTGAGTAATATTAAGATGTTTCCATAAGGTTTGCATTCAGTACCCTAGAGTAAAATTGAAGCTACACTTTTAGTGCCAAAGCACTGCATTCACAGAGAAATCAACTCTTTTGTCTTAAACACCTGTCTGATATAAATGGTGTGAAACATCTCAGGATCATGTTGGAAGTTATATTAAGATGTTTCCATAAGTTTTGCTGTCAGTACCTTTGAGCAAAATTGAAATCTATACTTCACTTATTGCTAAACAACAGTTTGCTCTGAGAAATCAACTTTTTTGTTTTAAATAACTGAGTGATAGAACAGGTGTCAAACATCTCAGGATCATGTGGGGAGTTATGCTATGATGTTTCCATAAGGTTTGCAGTCAGTACCTTTGAGTAAAATTGAAATGTATACTTCATTCAATGCTGAAGCTCTGGATGCTCTGAGAAATCAACTTTTTTGTCTTGAATACCTAAATGATGTAACAGATGTCAAACACCTCAGGATCATGTGGGGAGTTATACTAAGATGTTTCCATGAGGTTTGCAGTCAATACCTTTGAGTAAAATTGAAATGTATACTTCATTCATTGCTAAACAAGATTATGCTCTGAGAAAACAAGTTTTTTGTTTTGAATACTGAATGATGCAACAGGTGTCAAACATCTCAGGATCATGTGGGGAGTTATGCTATGTTGTTTCCATAAGGTTTGCAGTCAGTACCTTTGAGTAAAATTGAAATGTATACTTCACCTGTTGCTAAACAACAGTTTGCTCAGAGAAATCAACTTTATTGTTTTAAATAACTGAGTGATAGAACGGGTGTCAAACATCTCAGGATCATGTGGGGAGTTATGCTATGATGTTTCCATAAGGTTTGCAGTCAGTAACTTTGAGTAAAATTGAAATGTATACTTCATTCATTGCTAAACAGCATTATGCTCTCAGAAAACAACTTTTTTGTCTTGAATACCTGAGTGATATAACAACAGTCAAACAGCTCAGGATCATGTGGGGAGTAATATTAACATGTTTCCATAAGGTTTGCATTCAGTACTTTAGAGTAAAATTGAAGCTATACTTTTAGTGCCAAAGCACTGCATTCACAGAGAAATCAACTTTTTTGTCTTAAACACCTGAGTGATATAAATGGTGTGAAACATCTCAGGATCATGTTGGGAGTTATATTAAGATGTTTACAATCGGTGTGCAGTCAGTACCTTTGAGTTAAATTGAAATGTATACTTTATTCAATGCGATTGCACTCTGTGCATCGAGAAATCAAGTTTTTTATCTTGAATACCTGAGTGATATAATAGGAGTCAAACATCTCAGGATCATGTGGGGAGTTATGCTATGATGTTTCCATAAGGTTTGCAGTCAGTACCTTTGAGTAAAATTGAAATGTATACTTCATTCAATGCTGAAGCTCTGGATGCTCTGAGAAATCAACTTTTTTGTCTTGAATACCTAAATAATGTAACAGATGTCAAACATCTCAGGATCATGTGGAGAGTTATACTAAGATGTTTCCATAAGGTTTGCAGTCAGTACCTTTGAGTAAAATTGAAATGTATTCTTCATTCATTGCTATACCAGATTATGCTCTGAGAACAGAACTTTTTTGTTTTGAATAACTGAGTGATGCAACAGGTGTCAAACATCTCAGGATAATGTGGGGAGTTATGCTATGATGTTTCCATAAGGTTTGCAGTCAGTACCTTTGAGTAAAATTGAAATGTATACTTCATTCATTGCTAAACAACATTATGCTCTCAGAAAACAACTTTTTTGTCTTGAATACCTGAGTGATATAACAGCAGTCAAACAGCTCAGGATCATGTGGGGAGTAATATTAAGATGTTTCCATAAGGTTTGCATTCAGTACTTTAGAGTAAAATTGAAGCTATACTTTTAGTGCCAAAGCACTGCATTCACAGAGAAATCAACTTTTTTGTCTTAAACACCTGAGTGATATAAATGGTGTGAAACATCTCAGGATCATGTTGGGAGTTATATTAAGATGTTTACAATCGGTTTGCAGTCAGTACCTTTGAGTTAAATTGAAATGTATACTTTATTCAATGCGATTGCACTCTGTGCACCGAGAAATCAACTTTTTTATCTTGAATACCTGAGTGATATAATAGGAGTCAAACATCTCAGGATCATGTGGGGAGTTATGCTATGATGTTTCCATAAAGTTTGCAGTCAGTACCTTTGAGTAAAATTGAAATGTATACTTCATTCAATGCTGAAGCTCTGGATGCTCTGAGAAATCAACTTTTTTGTCTTGAATACCTAAATGATGTAGCAGATGTCAAACATCTCAGGATTATGTGGAGAGTTATACTAAGATGTTTCCATAAGGTTTGCCGTCAGTACCTTTGAGTAAAATTGAAATGTATACTTCATTCATTGCTAAACAACATTATGCTCTCAGTAAACAACTTTTTTGTCTTGAATACCTGAGTGATATAACAGCAGTCAAACAGCTCAGGATCATGTGGGGAGTAATATTAAGATGTTTCCATTAGGTTTGCATTCAGTACTTTAGAATAAAATTGAAGCTATACTTTTAGTGCCAAAGCACTGCATTCACAGAGAAATCAACTTTTTTGTCTTAAACACCTGAGTGATATAAATGGTGTGAAACATCTCAGGATCATGTTGGGAGTTATATTAAGATGTTTCCAATCGGTTTGCAGTCAGTACCTTTGAGTTAAATTGAAATGTATACTTTATTCAATGCGATTGACCTCTGTGCACCGAGAAATTAACTTTTTTATCTTGAATACCTGAGTGATATAATCGGAGTCAAACATCTCAGGATCATGTGGGGAGTTATACTAAGAGGTTTCCATAAGGTTTGCAGTCAATACCTTTGAGTAAAATTGAAATGTATAGTTCATTCATTGGTAAAGAAGATTATGCTCTGAGAAAACAACTTTTTTGTTTTGAATACCTGAGTGATGCAACAGGTGTCAAACATCTCAGGATCATGTGGGGAGTTATGCTATCTTGTTTCCATAAGGTTTGCAGTCAGTACCTTTGAGTAAAATTGAAATGTATACTTCATTCATTGCTAAACAACATTATGCTCTCAGAGAACAACTTTTTTGTCTTGAATACCTGAGTGATATAACAGCAGTCAAACAGCTCAGGATCATGTGGGGAGTAATATTAAGATGTTTCCATAAGGTTTGCATTCAGTACTTTGGAGTAAAATTGAAGCTATACTTTTAGTGCCAAAGCACTGCATTCACAGAGAAATCAACTTTTTTGTCTTAAACACCTGAGTGATATAAATGGTGTGAAACATCTCAGGATCATGTTGGGAGTTATATTCAGATGTTTACAATCGGTTTGCAGTCAGTACCTTTGAGTTAAATTGAAATGTATACTTTATTCAATGCGATTGCACTCTGTGCAACGAGAAATCAACTTTTTTATCTTGAATACCTGAGTGATATAATAGGAGTCAAACATCTCAGGATCATGTGGGGAGTTATGCTATGATGTTTCCATAAGGTTTGCAGTCAGTACCTTTGAGTAAAATTGAAATGTATACTTCATTCAATGCTGAAGCTCTGGATGCTCTGAGAAATCAACTTTTTTGTCTTGAATACCTAAATGATGTAACAGATGTCAAACATCTCAGGATCATGTGGAGAGTTATACTAAGATGTTTCCATAAGGTTTGCAGTCAGTACCTTTGAGTAAAATTGAAATGTATTCTTCATTCATTGCTAAACCAGATTATGCTCTGAGAACAGAACTTTTTTGTTTTGAATAACTGAGTGATGCAACAGGTGTCAAACATCTCAGGATAATGTGGGGAGTTATGCTATGATGTTTCCATAAGGTTTGCAGTCAGTACCTTTGAGTAAAATTGAAATGTATACTTCATTCATTGCTAAACAACATTATGCTCTCAGTAAACAACTTTTTTGTCTTGAAAACCTGAGTGATATAACAGCAGTCAAACAGCTCAGGATCATGTGGGGAGTAATATTAAGATGTTTCCATTAGGTTTGCATTCAGTACTTTAGAGTAAAATTGAAGCTATACTTTTAGTGCCAAAGCACTGCATTCACAGAGAAATCAACTTTTTTGTCTTAAACACCTGAGTGATATAAATGGTGTGAAACATCTCAGGATCATGTTGGGAGTTATATTAAGATGTTTCCAATCGGTTTGCAGTCAGTACCTTTGAGTTAAATTGAAATGTATACTTTATTCAATGCGATTGACCTCTGTGCACCGAGAAATCAACTTTTTTATCTTGAATACCTGAGTGATATAATAGGAGTCAAACATCTCAGGATCATGTGGGGAGTTATGCTATGATGTTTCCATAAGGTTTGCAGTCAGTACCTTTGAGTAAAATTGAAATGTATACTTCATTCATTGCTAAACCAGATTTTGCTCTGAGAACAGAACTTTTTTGTTTTGAACAACTGAGTGATGCAACAGGTGTCAAACATCCCAGGATAATGTGGTGAGTTATGCTATGTTGTTTCCATAAGGTTTGCAGTCAGTAACTTTGAGTAAAATTGAAATGTATACTTCATTCAATGCTGAAGCTCTGGATGCTCTGAGAAATCAACTTTTTTGTCTTGAATACCTAAATGATGTAACAGATGTCAAACACCTCAGGATCATGTGGAGAGTTATACTAAGATGTTTCCACAAGGTTTGCAGTCAGTACCTTTGAGTAAAATTGAAATGTATTCTTCATTCATTGCTAAACCAGATTATGCTCTGAGAACAGAACTTTTTTCTTTTGAATAACTGAGTGATGCAACAGGTGTCAAACATCTCAGGATAATGTGGGGAGTTATGCTATGATGTTTCCATAAGGTTTGCAGTCAGTACCTTTGAGTAAAATTGAAATGTATACTTCATTCATTGCTAAACAACATTATGCTCTCAGAAAACAACTTTTTTGTCTTGAATACCTGAGTGATATAACAGCAGTCAAACAGCTCAGGATCATGTGGGGAGTTATATTAAGATGTTTACAATCGGTTTGCAGTCAGTACCTTTGAGTTAAATTGAAATGTATACTTTATTCAATGCGATTGCACTCTGTGCACCGAGAAATCAACTTTTTTATCTTGAATACCTGAGTGATATAATAGGAGTCAAACATCTCAGGATCATGTGGGGAGTTATGCTATGATGTTTCCATAAGGTTTGCAGTCAGTACCTTTGAGTAAAATTGAAATGTATACTTCATTCAATGCTGAAGCTCCGGATGCTCTGAGAAATCAACTTTTTTGTCTTGAATACCTAAATGATGTAACAGGTTTCAAACATCTCAGGATCATGTGGGGAGTTATACTAAGATGTTTCCATAAGGTTTCCAGTCAATACCTTTGAGTGAAATTGAAATGTATACTTCATTCATTGCTAAACAAGATTATGCTCTGAGAAAACAACTTTTTTGTTTTGAATAAGTGAGTGATGCAACAGGTGTCAAACATCTCAGGATCATGTGGGGAGTTATACTAAGATGTTTCCATAAGGTTTGCAGTCAGTACCTTTGAGTAAAATTGAAATGTATACTTCACTTATTGCTAAACAACAGTTTGCTCTGTGAAATCAACTTTCTTGTTTTAAATAACTGAGTGATAGAACAGGTGTCAAACACCTCAGGATCATGTGGGGAGTTATGCTATGATGTTTCCATAAGGTTTGCAGTCAGTAACTTTGAGTAAAATTGAAATGTATACTTCATTCATTGCTAAACAACATTATGCTCTCAGAAAACAACTTTTTTGTCTTGAATACCTGAGTGATATAACAACAGTCAAACAGCTCAGGATCATGTGGGGAGTAATATTAAGATGTTTCCATAAGGTTTGCATTCAGTACTTTAGAGTAAATTTGAAGCTATACTTTTAGTGCCAAAGCACTGCATTCACAGAGAAATCAACTTTTTTGTCTTAAACACCTGAGTGATATAAATGGTGTGAAACATCTCAGGATCATGTTGGAAGTTATATTAAGATGTTTGCAATCGGTTTGCAGTCAGTACCTTTGAGTTAAATTGAAATGTATACTTTATTCAATGCGTTTGCACTCTCTGCACAGAGAAATCAACTTTTTTGTCTTGAACACCTGAGTGATATAAATGGTGTGAAACATCTCAGGATCATGTTGGGAGTTATATTAAGATGTTTCCATCAGGTTTGCAGTCAGTACCTATGAGATAAATTGAAATGTATGCTTCAGTCTAAACTTAAGCTCTGTATGCTCTGAGAAATCAACTTTTTTGTCTTGAATACCTAAATGATGTAACAGGTGTCAAACATCTCAGGATGATGTGGGGAGTTATACTAAGAGGTTTCCATAAGGTTTGCAGTCAATACCTTTGAGTAAAATTGAAATGTATAGTTCATTCATTGGTAAAGAAGATTATGCTCTGAGAAAACAACTTTTTTGTTTTGAATACCTGAGTGATGCAACAGGTGTCAAACATCTCAGGATCATGCTATGTTGTTTCCATAAGGTTTGCAGTCAGTACCTTTGAGTAAAATTGAAATGTATACTTCATTCATTGCTAAACAACATTATGCTCTCAGAGAACAACTTTTTTGTCTTGAATACCTGAGTGATATAACAGCAGTCAAACAGCTCAGGATCATGTGGGGAGTAATATTAAGATGTTTCCATAAGGTTTGCATTCAGTACTTTGGAGTAAAATTGAAGCTATACTTTTAGTGCCAAAGCACTGCATTCACAGAGAAATCAACTTTTTTGTCTTAAACACCTGAGTGATATAAATGGTGTGAAACATCTCAGGATCATGTTGGGAGTTATATTCAGATGTTTACAATCGGTTTGCAGTCAGTACCTTTGAGTTAAATTGAAATGTATACTTTATTCAATGCGATTGCACTCTGTGCAACGAGAAATCAACTTTTTTATCTTGAATACCTGAGTGATATAATAGGAGTCAAACATCTCAGGATCATGTGGGGAGTTATGCTATGATGTTTCCATAAGGTTTGCAGTCAGTACCTTTGAGTAAAATTGAAATGTATACTTCATTCAATGCTGAAGCTCTGGATGCTCTGAGAAATCAACTTTTTTGTCTTGAATACCTAAATGATGTAACAGATGTCAAACATCTCAGGATCATGTGGAGAGTTATACTAAGATGTTTCCATAAGGTTTGCAGTCAGTACCTTTGAGTAAAATTGAAATGTATTCTTCATTCATTGCTAAACCAGATTATGCTCTGAGAACAGAACTTTTTTGTTTTGAATAACTGAGTGATGCAACAGGTGTCAAACATCTCAGGATAATGTGGGGAGTTATGCTATGATGTTTCCATAAGGTTTGCAGTCAGTACCTTTGAGTAAAATTGAAATGTATACTTCATTCATTGCTAAACAACATTATGCTCTCAGAAAACAACTTTTTTGTCTTGAATACCTGAGTGATATAACAGCAGTCAAACAGCTCAGGATCATGTGGGGAGTAATATTAAGATGTTTCCATAAGGTTTGCATTCAGTACTTTAGAGTAAAATTGAAGCTATACTTTTAGTGCCAAAGCACTGCATTCACAGAGAAATCAACTTTTTTGTCTTAAACACCTGAGTGATATAAATGGTGTGAAACATCTCAGGATCATGTTGGGAGTTATATTAAGATGTTTACAATCGGTTTGCAGTCAGTACCTTTGAGTTAAATTGAAATGTATACTTTATTCAATGCGATTGCACTCTGTGCACCGAGAAATCAACTTTTTTATCTTGAATACCTGAGTGATATAATAGGAGTCAAACATCTCAGGATCATGTGGGGAGTTATGCTATGATGTTTCCATAAGGTTTGGAGTCAGTACCTTTGAGTAAAATTGAAATGTATACTTCATTCATTGCTAAACAACATTATGCTCTCAGAAAACAACTTTTTTGTCTTGAATACCTGAGTAATATAACAGCAGTCAAACAGCTCAGGGTCATGTGGGGAGTAATATTAACATGTTTCCATAAGGTTTGCATTCAGTACTTTAGAGTAAAATTGAAGCTATACTTTTAGTGCCAAAGCACTGCATTCACCGAGAAATCAACTTTTGTATCTTAAACACCTGAGTGATATAATAGGAGTCAAACATCTCAGGATCATGTGGGGAGTTATGCTATGATGTTTCCATAAGGTTTGCAGTCAGTACCTTTGAGTAAAATTGAAATGTATACTTCATTCAATGCTGAAGCTCTGTATGCTCTGAGAAATCAACTTTTTTGACTTGAATACCTAAATGATGTAACAGGTGTCAAACATCTCAGGATCATGTGGGGAGTTATACTAAGAGGTTTCCATAAGGTTTGCAGTCAATACCTTTGAGTAAAATTGAAATGTATACTTCATTCATTGCTAAACAAGATTATGCTCTGAGAAAACAAGTTTTTTGTTTTGAATAACTGAGTGATGCAACAGGTGTTAAACATCTCAGGATCAACTGGGGAGTGATGCTATGTTGTTTCCATAAGGTTTGCAGTCAGTACCTTTGAGTAAAATTGAAATGTATACTTCACTTATTGCTAAACAACAGTTTGCTCTGAGAAATCAACTTTCTTGTTTTAAATAACTGAGTGATAGAACAGGTGTCAAACACCTCAGGATCATGTGGGGAGTTATGCTATGATGTTTCCATAAGGTTTGCAGTCAGTAACTTTGAGTAAAATTGAAATGTATACTTCATTCATTGCTAAACAACATTATGCTCTCAGAAAACAACTTTTTTGTCTTGAATACCTGAGTGATATAACAACAGTCAAACAGCTCAGGATCATGTGGGGAGTAATATTAAGATGTTTCCATAAGGTTTGCATTCAGTACTTTAGAATAAAATTGAAGCTATACTTTTAGTGCCAAAGCACTGCATTCACAGAGAAATCAACTTTTTTGTCTTAAACACCTGAGTGATATAAATGGTGTGAAACATCTCAGGATCATGTTGGAAGTTATATTAAGATGTTTACAATCGGTTTGCAGTCAGTACCTTTGAGTTAAATTGAAATGTATACTTTATTCAATGCGATTGCACTCTGTGCAACGAGAAATCAACTTTTTTATTTTGAATACCTGAGTGATATAATAGGAGTCAAACATCTCAGGATCATGTGGGGAGTTATGCTATGATGTTTCCATAAGGTTTGCAGTCAGTACCTTTGCGTAAAATTGAAATGTATACTTCATTCAATGCTGAAGCTCTGGATGCTCTGAGAAATCAACTTTTTTGTCTTGAATACCTAAATGATGTAACAGATGTCAAACATCTCAGGATCATGTGGAGAGTTATACTAAGATGTTTCCATAAGGTTTGCAGTCAGTACCTTTGAGTTAAATTGAAATGTATACTTTATTCAATGCGATTGACCTCTGTGCACCGAGAAATCAACTTTTTTATCTTGAATACCTGAGTGATATAATAGGAGTCAAACATCTCAGGATCATGTGGGGAGTTATGCTATGATGTTTCCATAAGGTTTACAGTCAGTACCTTTGAGTAAAATTGAAATGTATACTTCATTCATTGCTAAACCAGTTATGCTCTGAGAACAGAACTTTTTTGTTTTGAACAACTGAGTGATGCAACAGGTGTCAAACATCCCAGGATAATGTGGTGAGTTATGCTATGTTGTTTCCATAAGGTTTGCAGTCAGTAACTTTGAGTAAAATTGAAATGTATACTTCATTCAATGCTGAAGCTCTGGATGCTCTGAGAAATCAACTTTTTTGTCTTGAATACCTAAATGATGTAACAGATGTCAAACATCTCAGGACCATGTGGAGAGTTATACTAAGATGTTTCCATAAGGTTTGCAGTCAGTACCTTTGAGTAAAATTGAAATGTATTCTTCATTCATTGCTAAACCAGATTATGCTCTGAGAACAGAACTTTTTTGTTTTGAATAACTGAGTGATGCAACAGGTGTCAAACATCTCAGGATAATGTGGGGAGTTATGCTATGATGTTTCCATAAGGTTTGCAGTCAGTACCTTTGAGTAAAATTGAAATGTATACTTCATTCATTGCTAAACAACATTATGCTCTCAGAAAACAACTTTTTTGTCTTGAATACCTGAGTGATATAACAGCAGTCAAACAGCTCAGGATCATGTGGGGAGTAATATTAAGATGTTTCCATAAGGTTTGCATTCAGTACTTTAGAGTAAAATTGAAGCTATACTTTTAGTGCCAAAGCACTGCATTCACAGAGAAATCAACTTTTTTGTGTTAAACACCTGAGTGATATAAATGGTGTGAAACATCTCAGGATCATGTTGGGAGTTATATTAAGATGTTTACAATCGGTTTGCAGTCAGTACCTTTGAGTTAAATTGAAATGTAAACTTTATTCAATGCGATTGCACTCTGTGCACCGAGAAATCAACTTTTTTATCTTGAATACCTGAGTGATATAGTAGGAGTCAAACATCTCAGGATCATGTGGGGAGTTATGCTATGATGTTTCCATAAGGTTTGCAGTCAGTACCTTTGAGTAAAATTGAAATGTATACTTCATTCAATGCTGAAGCTCTGGATGCTCTGAGAAATCAACTTTTTTGTCTTGAATACCTAAATGATGTAACAGGTGTCAAACATCTCAGGATCATGTGGGGAGTTATACTAAGAGGTTTCCATAAGGTTTGCAGTCAATACCTTTGAGTAAAATTGAAATGTATAGTTCATTCATTGGTAAAGAAGATTATGCTCTGAGAAAACAGCTTTTTTGTTTTGAATACCTGAGTGATGCAACAGGTGTCAAACATCTCAGGATCATGTGGGGAGTTATGCTATGTTGTTTCCATAAGGTTTGCAGTCAGTACCTTTGAGTAAAATTGAAATGTATGCTTCATTCATTGCTAAACAACATTATGCTCTCAGAGAACAACTTTTTTGTCTTGAATACCTGAGTGATATAACAGCAGTCAAACAGCTCAGGATCATGTGGGGAGTAATATTAAGATGTTTCCAAAAGGTTTGCATTCAGTACTTTGGAGTAAAATTGAAGCTATACTTTTCGTGCCAAAGCACTGCATTCACAGAGAAATCAACTTTTTTGTCTAAAACACCTGAGTGATATAAATGGTGTGAAACATCTCAGGATCATGTTGGGAGTTATATTAAGATGTTTACAATCGGTTTGCAGTCAGTACCTTTGAGTTAAATTGAAATGTATACTTTATTCAAAGCGATTGCACTCTGTGCATCGAGAAATCAACTTTTTTATCTTGAATACCTGAGTGATATAATAGGAGTCAAACATCTCAGGATCATGTGGGGAGTTATGCTATGATGTTTCCATAAGATTTGCAGTCAGTACCTTTGAGTAAAATTGAAATCTATACTTCATTCAATGCTGAATCTCTGGATGCTCTGAGAAATCAACTTTTTTGTCTTGAATACCTAAATGATGTAACAGATGTCAAATATCTCAGGATCATGTGGAGAGTTATACTAAGATGTTTCCATAAGGTTTGCAGTCAGTACCTTTGAGTAAAATTGAAATGTATACTTCATTCATTGCTAAACCAGATTATGCTCTGAGAACAGAACTTTTTTGTTTTGAATAACTGAGTGATGCAACAGGTGTCAAACATCTCAGGATCATGTGGGGAGTTATACTAAGATGTTTCCATAAGGTTTCCAGTCAATACCTTTGAGTGAAATTGAAATGTATACTTCATTCATTGCTAAAGAAGATTATGCTCTGAGAAAACAACTTTTTTGTTTTGAATAACTGAGTGATGCAACAGGTGTCAAACATCTCAGGATCATGTGGGGAGTTATACTAAGATGTTTCCATAAGGTTTGCAGTCAGTACCTTTGAGTAAAATTGAAATGTATACTTCACTTATTGCTAAACAACAGTTTGCTCTGAGAAATCAACTTTATTGTTTTAAATAACTGAGTGATTGAACAGGTGTCAAACACCTCAGGATCATGTGGGGAGTTATGCTATGATGTTTCCATAAGGTTTGCAGTCAGTAACTTTGAGTAAAATTGAAATGTATACTTCATTCATTGCTAAACAACATTTTGCTCTCAGAAAACAACTTTTTTGTCTTGAATACCTGAGTGATATAACAACAGTCAAACAGCTCAGGATCATGTGGGGAGTAATATTAAGATGTTTCCATAAGGTTTGCATTCAGTACTTTAGAGTAAAATTGAAGCTATACTTTTAGTGCCAAAGCACTGCATTCACAGAGAAATCAACTTTTTTGTCTTAAACACCTGAGTGATATAAATGGTGTGAAACATCTCAGGATCATGTTGGAAGTTATATTAAGATGTTTGCAATCGGTTTGCAGTCAGTACCTTTGAGTTAAATTGAAATGTATACTTTATTCAATGCGTTTGCACTCTCTGCACAGAGAAATCAACTTTTTTGTCTTGAACACCTGAGTGATATAAATGGTGTGAAACATCTCAGGATCATGTTGGGAGTTATATTAAGATGTTTCCATCAGGTTTGCAGTCAGTACCTATGAGATAAATTGAAATGTATGCTTCAGTCTAAACTTAAGCTCTGTATGCTCTGAGAAATCAACTTTTTTGTCTTGAATACCTAAATGATGTAACAGGTGTCAAACATCTCAGGATGATGTGGGGAGTTATATTAAGAGGTTTCCATAAGGTTTGCAGTCAATACCTTTGAGTAAAATTGAAATGTATAGTTCATTCATTGGTAAAGAAGATTATGCTCTGAGAAAACAACTTTTTTGTTTTGAATACCTGAGTGATGCAACAGGTGTCAAACATCTCAGGATCATGTGGGGAGTTATGCTATGTTGTTTCCATAAGGTTTGCAGTCAGTACCTTTGAGTAAAATTGAAATGTATACTTCATTCATTGCTAAACAACATTATGCTCTCAGAGAACAACTTTTTTGTCTTGAATACCTGAGTGATATAACAGCAGTCAAACAGCTCAGGATCATGTGGGGAGTAATATTAAGATGTTTCCATAAGGTTTGCATTCAGTACTTTGGAGTAAAATTGAAGCTATACTTTTAGTGCCAAAGCACTGCATTCACAGAGAAATCAACTTTTTTGTCTTAAACACCTGAGTGATATAAATGGTGTGAAACATCTCAGGATCATGTTGGGAGTTATATTCAGATGTTTACAATCGGTTTGCAGTCAGTACCTTTGAGTTAAATTGAAATGTATACTTTATTCAATGCGATTGCACTCTGTGCAACGAGAAATCAACTTTTTTATCTTGAATACCTGAGTGATATAATAGGAGTCAAACATCTCAGGATCATGTGGGGAGTTATGCTATGATGTTTCCATAAGGTTTGCAGTCAGTACCTTTGAGTAAAATTGAAATGTATACTTCATTCAATGCTGAAGCTCTGGATGCTCTGAGAAATCAACTTTTTTGTCTTGAATACCTAAATGATGTAACAGATGTCAAACATCTCAGGATCATGTGGAGAGTTATACTAAGATGTTTCCATAAGGTTTGCAGTCAGTACCTTTGAGTAAAATTGAAATGTATTCTTCATTCATTGCTAAACCAGATTATGCTCTGAGAACAGAACTTTTTTGTTTTGAATAACTGAGTGATGCAACAGGTGTCAAACATCTCAGGATAATGTGGGGAGTTATGCTATGATGTTTCCATAAGGTTTGCAGTCAGTACCTTTGAGTAAAATTGAAATGTATACTTCATTCATTGCTAAACAACATTATGCTCTCAGAAAACAACTTTTTTGTCTTGAATACCTGAGTGATATAACAGCAGTCAAACAGCTCAGGATCATGTGGGGAGTAATATTAAGATGTTTCCATAAGGTTTGCATTCAGTACTTTAGAGTAAAATTGAAGCTATACTTTTAGTGCCAAAGCACTGCATTCACAGAGAAATCAACTTTTTTGTCTTAAACACCTGAGTGATATAAATGGTGTGAAACATCTCAGGATCATGTTGGGAGTTATATTAAGATGTTTACAATCGGTTTGCAGTCAGTACCTTTGAGTTAAATTGAAATGTATACTTTATTCAATGCGATTGCACTCTGTGCACCGAGAAATCAACTTTTTTATCTTGAATACCTGAGTGATATAATAGGAGTCAAACATCTCAGGATCATGTGGGGAGTTATGCTATGATGTTTCCATAAGGTTTGGAGTCAGTACCTTTGAGTAAAATTGAAATGTATACTTCATTCATTGCTAAACAACATTATGCTCTCAGAAAACAACTTTTTTGTCTTGAATACCTGAGTAATATAACAGCAGTCAAACAGCTCAGGGTCATGTGGGGAGTAATATTAACATGTTTCCATAAGGTTTGCATTCAGTACTTTAGAGTAAAATTGAAGCAATACTTTTAGTGCCAAAGCACTGCATTCACCGAGAAATCAACTTTTGTATCTTAAACACCTGAGTGATATAATAGGAGTCAAACATCTCAGGATCATGTGGGGAGTTATGCTATGATGTTTCCATAAGGTTTGCAGTCAGTACCTTTGAGTAAAATTGAAATGTATACTTCATTCAATGCTGAAGCTCTGTATGCTCTGAGAAATCAACTTTTTTGACTTGAATACCTAAATGATGTAACAGGTGTCAAACAGCTCAGGATCATGTGGGGAGTAATATTAAGATGTTTCCATAAGGTTTGCATTCAGTACTTTAGAGTAAAATTGAAGCTATACTTTTAGTGCCAAAGCACTGCATTCACAGAGAAATCAACTTTTTTGTCTTAAACACCTGAGTGATATAAATGGTGTGAAACATCTCAGGATCATGTTGGGAGTTATATTCAGATGTTTACAATCGGTTTGCAGTCAGTACCTTTGAGTTAAATTGAAATGTATACTTTATTCAATGCGATTGCACTCTGTGCAACGAGAAATCAACTTTTTTATCTTGAATACCTGAGTGATATAATAGGAGTCAAACATCTCAGGATCATGTGGGGAGTTATGCTATGATGTTTCCATAAGGTTTGCAGTCAGTACCTTTGAGTAAAATTGAAATGTATACTTCATTCAATGCTGAAGCTCTGGATGCTCTGAGAAATCAACTTTTTTGTCTTGAATACCTAAATGATGTAACAGATGTCAAACATCTCAGGATCATGTGGAGAGTTATACTAAGATGTTTCCATAAGGTTTGCAGTCAGTACCTTTGAGTAAAATTGAAATGTATTCTTCATTCATTGCTAAACCAGATTATGCTCTGAGAACAGAACTTTTTTGTTTTGAATAACTGAGTGATGCAACAGGTGTCAAACATCTCAGGATAATGTGGGGAGTTATGCTATGATGTTTCCATAAGGTTTGCAGTCAGTACCTTTGAGTAAAATTGAAATGTATACTTCATTCATTGCTAAACAACATTATGCTCTCAGTAAACAACTTTTTTGTCTTGAAAACCTGAGTGATATAACAGCAGTCAAACAGCTCAGGATCATGTGGGGAGTAATATTAAGATGTTTCCATTAGGTTTGCATTCAGTACTTTAGAGTAAAATTGAAGCTATACTTTTAGTGCCAAAGCACTGCATTCACAGAGAAATCAACTTTTTTGTCTTAAACACCTGAGTGATATAAATGGTGTGAAACATCTCAGGATCATGTTGGGATTTATATTAAGATGTTTACAATCGGTTTGCAGTCAGTACCTTTGAGTTAAATTGAAATGTAAACTTTATTCAATGCGATTGCACTCTGTGCACCAAGAAATCAACTTTTTTATCTTGAATACCTGAGTGATATAGTAGGAGTCAAACATCTCAGGATCATGTGGGGAGTTATGCTATGATGTTTCCATAAGGTTTGCAGTCAGTACCTTTGAGTAAAATTGAAATGTATACTTCATTCAATACTGAAGCTCTGGATGCTCTGAGAAATCAACTTTTTTGTCTTGAATACCTAAATGATGTAACAGGTGTGAAACATCTCAGGATCATGTGGGGAGTTATACTAAGAGGTTTCCATAAGGTTTGCAGTCAATACCTTTGAGTAAAATTGAAATGTATAGTTCATTCATTGGTAAAGAAGATTATGCTCTGAGAAAACAGCTTTTTTGTTTTGAATACCTGAGTGATGCAACAGGTGTCAAACATCTCAGGATCATGTGGGGAGTTATGCTATGTTGTTTCCATAAGGTTTGCAGTCAGTACCTTTGAGTAAAATTGAAATGTATACTTCATTCAATGCTGAATCTCTGGATGCTCTGAGAAATCGACTTTTTTGTCTTGAATACCTAAATGATGTAACAGATGTCAAATATCTCAGGATCATGTGGAGAGTTATACTAAGATGTTTCCATAAGGTTTGCAGTCAGTACCTTTGAGTAAAATTGAAATGTATACTTCATTCATTGCTAAACCAGATTATGCTCTGAGAACAGAACTTTTTTGTTTTGAATAACTGAGTGATGCAACAGGTGTCAAACATCTCAGGATCATGTGGGGAGTTATACTAAGATGTTTCCATAAGGTTTCCAGTCAATACCTTTGAGTCAAATTGAAATGTATACTTCATTCATTGCTAAAGAAGATTATGCTCTGAGAAAACAACTTTTTTGTTTTGAATAACTGAGTGATGCAACAGGTGTCAAACATCTCAGGATCATCTGGGGAGGTATACTAAGATGTTTCCATAAGGTTTGCAGTCAGTACCTTTGAGTAAAATTGAAATGTATACTTCACTTATTGCTAAACAACAGTTTGCTCTGAGAAATCAACTTTATTGTTTTAAATAACTGAGTGATTGAACAGGTGTCAAACACCTCAGGATCATGTGGGGAGTTATGCTATGATGTTTCCATAAGGTTTGCAGTCAGTAACTTTGAGTAAAATTGAAATGTATACTTCATTCATTGCTAAACAACATTATGCTCTCAGAAAACAACTTTTTTGTCTTGAATGCCTGAGTGATATAACAGCAGTCAAACAGCTCAGGATCATGTGGGGAGTAATATTAAGATGTTTCCATTAGGTTTGCATTCAGTACTTTAGAATAAAATTGAAGCTATACTTTTAGTGCCAAAGCACTGCATTCACAGAGAAATCAACTTTTTTGTCTTAAACACCTGAGTGATATAAATGGTGTGAAACATCTCAGGATCATGTTGGGAGTTATATTAAGATGTTTCCAATCGGTTTGCAGTCAGTACCTTTGAGTTAAATTGAAATGTATACTTTATTCAATGCGATTGACCTCTGTGCACCGAGAAATCAACTTTTTTATCTTGAATACCTGAGTGATATAATCGGAGTCAAACATCTCAGGATCATGTGGGGAGTTATACTAAGAGGTTTCCATAAGGTTTGCAGTCAATACCTTTGAGTAAAATTGAAATGTATAGTTCATTCATTGGTAAAGAAGATTATGCTCTGAGAAAACAACTTTTTTGTTTTGAATACCTGAGTGATGCAACAGGTGTCAAACATCTCAGGATCATGTGGGGAGTTATGCTATGTTGTTTCCATAAGGTTTGCAGTCAGTACCTTTGAGTAAAATTGAAATGTATACTTCATTCATTGCTAAACAACATTATGCTCTCAGAGAACAACTTTTTTGTCTTGAATACCTGAGTGATATAACAGCAGTCAAACAGCTCAGGATCATGTGGGGAGTAATATTAAGATGTTTCCATAAGGTTTGCATTCAGTACTTTGGAGTAAAATTGAAGCTATACTTTTAGTGCCAAAGCACTGCATTCACAGAGAAATCAACTTTTTTGTCTTAAACACCTGAGTGATATAAATGGTGTGAAACATCTCAGGATCATGTTGGGAGTTATATTCAGATGTTTACAATCGGTTTGCAGTCAGTACCTTTGAGTTAAATTGAAATGTATACTTTATTCAATGCGATTGCACTCTGTGCAACGAGAAATCAACTTTTTTATCTTGAATACCTGAGTGATATAATAGGAGTCAAACATCTCAGGATCATGTGGGGAGTTATGCTATGATGTTTCCATAAGGTTTGCAGTCAGTACCTTTGAGTAAAATTGAAATGTATACTTCATTCAATGCTGA